>NW_010361121.1:0-3128 GCF_000414095.1 Morus notabilis | reverse complement strand
TATATATATATATATATATATATATTATTTTTTTATTTCCTCATATTTAATGTATCAACAAGGAATCGATCGTAATTTAGCGCTCTAGTAGGTTTGCTTTGATAATCTTCTAGAAATAACAAATATTTTTCTATATATATATATATATATATATATATATATTATTTTTTTATTTCCTCATATTTAATGTATCAACAAGGAATCGATCGTAATTTAGCGCTCTAGTAGGTTTGCTTTGATAATCTTCTAGAAATAACAAATATTTTTCTTTCCACCAATTGATCAAGAAATAACACAAGTAAACGTACCGTATGAGCATTGAGAACATCGAGCTAAAACTTTCTTTTCAAAAAAAAAAAAATCCATTTTTTTTGTGCTTCAGCAAAAAAAAAAAAAAAAAAAAAAAAAAAAAAAAAAACAACAACAACAACATGCGAAGTGAAATTGGGCGTATCGCACATCCCATATGGGGGGTGAAACTGTAGAAGTTACAAGGGTAACTAGAAAAATGCATGGGAGAGATAAATAGAAAAATGCATCCGTAGTAAATGTGGTTCCATTTGGTGTTCCTACTACTACGGTGAAACGAAACGAAACAAAAAGGATATATATATATATATACACACACACATTATACATACATACATTATTTATCCAGGGTATCATTATTTTAATCATATATATACATATAAACATACATACATTATTTACTCATTGATGGGTATTATTATTTTAACTATAAGATATCATGATCTGATGGTTGCAATAAATTGGATAATTAAGTAAAAAATTATAACAATTAATAAAATTAGATTCTTATTATGCCACATTATTAAATTTCTATATTTGATGGAATTTAACTATTTAAAATTAGTATATACATATATTAGTCTAAAAGCGCGTTCTGCGCATGGAAGATGTTAACAATGATTAATCTTAAATTTAAGTGTCGAAAAATAGAGGTTGTTCCATTTTGGCTTCAAAAGTTCAAAATAGCAAGAAAATACTAAACAAAAACAAACAAAGAGAGGAAAAATAGACCAAAAAAAAAAAAAAAAAAAGAACTCAAAAGAAAAGATCATGAAAAAAAACACAGATGAAACATTTCGTTGGCATTGAAGGAGAAGCTCCATTCTACTTTAGTAATGTAGTATAGATATAGATATCAATAGATAGACATATATATATATATATATATAGACATATATATATATATATATATATACATACACACACACACACACTGGCTCCGTGTCATAACCAGGGCAAGAAAATGTGCATAATCCAAGGAAGTCTGAATCTAAAATATATATATATATATTATAATAATAGTACATTAAGTAGTTATAGCAGTGTCGAAATTTCAACACTTCAGCCTGAAAATAAGGCATGGGAGTGAGTACCCGCAATGCAATAAAACAGACTTTGTAATTTGCGAACTGTTTATGATGATGTACAAGTGAGACCAAAGAAAGAAAGAAAAAGAAAAAAGTTGCGCAAGGCAAGGATTTTGCATGTTATATGGTTAGTGTTGACATAATGGCTTTGATCTTGAGGGCCTCACCAAGTTTAGAGTCAGCTGTATATCCAATTCCCGATTGCTGATCACTTACTCATTAATGTTATTTGAATTAAGAATATAACAATTTTCGTATTAACTTTTTTATTATTTTTTAAAGAGATCATTAATTTGTACTATGTCATAATCAATATGGGGTCGTTTTTCAACCCTAAAGTAATAATTAGAGAGATGGATATGGAAGTTGATTGACATACATATATAGTAAGAAAAATATGTGATTTTTATTAACTTGTCCTTGCGCCCTAGATAAAAGAAATAAATATTAGTTAAATTGGTTCATTTTTTTGAAGCATGCAAAAGGTTTTATTTAATTAATATTTATTTGAAATCAGATTTGCAAATTTTATTTGACAGCCAAGCCTCTTTCTCCAAAGTGTTCAAAGGATAATATGCACATTTACAATGTACAAGTAGCCGATTTTTAGAGTTCAATAAACTCTAATCTCAACTTTATAATATATATCAAACTTATACATCGTAAATGAGTTTCATTCGAACATTATCACGTTGGAGTTTCTTAAACAGCACAACTGTAAATATGAATGTTGAATGGTTTTTCTATTCTTTTTCCTATTCATCTTTTGGCATTGTTTTAGAGCTAAAAAATTCATGAAATTATCATTTCGAAAGGTTGCTATTAATATTGACCCTAAAAATTTTAATAAAATAAAATGAAATTAATACATATATAATAACTAAACAATGGTAAGAGACAAAAAAGAAATCGCCGGGTTATACATTGCTTCTAAAATGTGTGGAAAATTTGTGTCCTTTGCTTGCTTTATTACGTACATGCTAATACAAGCGGCTTAGAAGAAGACAAATTAATTATTGTATAATGTAGGCGGATCATCGTAATCTGATCTTAGGTCTTCATTCTATTTCCAACTAATAAAATTAGCTCCACCTAAAGCTAATGACCAATTTGAGGATAATACAAAAAGAAGTTACTTATTTATAATGTAGATCTTATAATTGTTTGTACACACACGTATATCTCAATTCTTACCATCAGGTAGATAGTGATAAAATTTCCCTTCTAAAACGGGATTAAAATTATTAGGATAAAATAAATAAGATTTTTAATTTCTACCCTGTACTTGGATTAATAAAAAAGGAAAGAAATCAAAATAAAGTAGATTGCTCGCCATTTCTATTGTGTAAATCTTAATTCATTTAGTATTTTCTATATGATTATATAAGCCCGATTATAATACATGACAAAAAAAAAAAAAATCTGAATTTAGAGGTTATGTTGTATCTTTTATGACAATTTCTGTTTTGGTAATATCCATCACAATAGCAACTAAAAAAAATAAATGGTAAATAAAAAATAAAAAAATTCCCATTCTTACGTGGAACACTTAAACTAATGAAAGAAGTAAAGTTAGAAAGACACATACTAAAAAAAATAAATGGTAAATAAAAAATAAAAAAATTCCCATTCTTACCTGGAACACTTAAACTAAAGAAAGAAGTAAAGTTAGAAAGACACAGTATTTGTACCAGAAAAGAGAGAGCTGAAACTTAACTGATGAAAAGCGTG
>NW_010361120.1:0-797 GCF_000414095.1 Morus notabilis | reverse complement strand
TACAATTTATTGCAACACATACTTCTACAAGATAAGGTTGTGTTGTTTCTGAGTTATGTAAATGACTACTTGAGGTTTACAGACCTTATATTTATCTTTTAGACTTAATAACTGGTTTCCTCAAATACTTAACTCCTTAAGGAATACGTGTATCGGCCTCATCTGACATAACCTATCCCTTTTTCTGGAGCTTTAACTGTTTATGTTTCTATTACAAACATTCATAACTCTCCTTCAATTCTTGAAAGGATAGTTATTGCTTACGTAACTAGCTATATCATTTTTTTCTTTGGGGTTACTAATGTAACCTTTAACGATGTGACACTCACTCAATTGTTATGTCTTAGGCTTTATGAGTCTTTCTAAGGGGTCTACCCTTTTCATTCTTATTTGGTGTCGAGTTCAAACTACTCTCCGGAGTATGAACTCATTTAAGGAGATACCATCTTCGTACTTTAGCATTCTTTCTTCTAATTTACTCTTTATATAATCAAGCTTTTAAGCTCATTTTATCTCGTGTTTACTTTCCTCAAAGAACAATTATCTTAAACTTATGATTCTGGACAATTCTAATAATTCCTCCTTAAAATTGGTACATTTTGAAGTATTACCTTATGTTGACATCCTTGTTCTTAGGTAGGATCATCCGTCTTTCGATCCCTGTACCTCTCAGAGCATAGATCATAGTCTTAATGATTATACACCCATCATTCTTAACCTAATCCTCGACCTCTAAACTTAATAAGGCCATCCTTCTAGTGTAAAAATGATTACACTAAAAAAATTCTTTCATTTTC
>NW_010361119.1:0-1220 GCF_000414095.1 Morus notabilis | reverse complement strand
AAACCTTCAAACCACAAACCTTTTCTATCTGTCTTGATGGTCTATTTTTAAAATTATTCTTACGATTTCTTACTACATATGATATGTTCCTCTATTAGCACTTGTTCATAGTCTATCCATTTCCCTAAAATCGTGTATGGTAAATTCTGCTGCGGTTTTGGTTAAGAGGTCAATAATAGAATATAATGTCATATCACTATTTACGTTAGTCCCTAACTTCTAATTTGTTTCAATATTGTTAGTTAAAATTTGGGGCGTTACAACCAGGCAAGCAAGGGACCAAATTTTCGGGTCAGGAGCCTAACCACTTGCCAAGAGGCATCTCCAAAGCTCATGCCACTCTCTCTCTTTAGACCTCTTTGTTGGGATATATGCCCATAAATCAAATAAGATGTAAATATTTTGCTGATTATCAATGAAATGAAGAATTTTTTCAATATTATTTTGCATACATGTAATGTTTTATAAATATCAAAATCCCTAGATTATTTTAGATGTAACTTTAAACATTATATATAAGTGTTATATGTAGAAGATAATGTTTGAAATAATATAATCTAAACTTGTCCGTAATTATAAATTAAAGTTGAGATCTTTAATTTAAAATTATTAATGCGGTTCATTACATTCTGAATGAAATAATCTTATCTAGGTTGTTAATAATGAGATTATTAGAATGAAAGCATTTTATATAATATGATTACATAGGATCGGAACGCGATTAATTATGGATCTCAAATAAATTCCGTTATTAAATAGAGTATTCAATATTAATCAATGATAGTCATATATGAATTAATCTTAATTCTTAGTAATTAATAAACTCCTATTTATGATATTCTGTTCTTTGACATATTGAGTAATGACACATGTGAATAGTGTCAAAGTCTTGGTATATTGGGAGCATAGTAAAATAAATAGCCGGAAATATTAATTTACAAGATGAAATCTATTCCTTCATAATGAAGTAGATGGACGGTTCCCATAAGTGTTGATTCGGAGATTGAATAATAAGAGCGCTCAATTTTATGATTAGATCATAAAATATATTATTCATTAGAGGATCAATGGTACTTATGGAGAAAGATATAATTAAAGAGTTCAACGGAAAATACCTAGCTTTAATTATGAACTGTTTATGGAGGATTAATTCGTATGTAATGACTATATTAATGGACAACACAAATTCCGTGAACATAATTATTTTTTTATTATTTTAA
>NW_010361118.1:14006-19765 GCF_000414095.1 Morus notabilis | reverse complement strand
GGCTGTTGGGCCCCGTTTCGACACCAAAAGTTGTCGCCATTGCAGTGGCAATTGTAGAGCGCGAAGAGAGCTTTGATATGACTGATGATGCGCCCCGCTACGACACCAAAAGTTGTCACCGTTCCCGTGGCAGCAGTAGAGCGTGAAGCGAGCTTCGATCTAACTGCTGATGGGCCCCATTTCGACACCAAAAGTTGTCGCCGTTCCCGTGGCAGTTGTAGGGCGCGAAGAGAGCTCGATCTAACGGATGATGAGCCCCGTTCTGACACCAAAAGTTTTCACCATAAACGTGGCAGTTGTAGATCACGAACAGAGCTTCGATCTAACGGCTGATGGGCCCCGTTACGACACCAAAAGTTGTTACCATTCCCGTGGCTGGTGTAGAGCGCAAAGAGAGCTTCGATCTAACGGGTGATGCCGTTATGAAACCAAAAGTTGTCCCTATTCCAGTGCCGGTTGTTGAGCGTGAAGAGAGCTTCAATCCAACGGATGATGGGCCCTGTTACGACTACAAAAGTTGTCGCCGTTGTAGATCGTGAAGAGAGCTTTGATCTAACGACTGATGGGCCCCGTTACGACACCAAAGGTTGTCATCATTCCCGTGGAGGTGGTAGATATAACGGATGATTGGCCCCGTTACAACAATAAAAGATGTCGCCATTCCCGTGGTGGTTCTGGAGCGCGAACAGAGATTAGATCTAACGGTTGATGGGCCCCGTTACGCACCAAATGTTTTGAGCGTTCCTGTGGCCGTAGTAGATTGCGAAGAGAGCTTCGATCTAACGGCTAATGGGGCCCGTTACGACACCAAAAGTTGTCGCTGTTTTTTGTGGCAGTTGTAGAGGGCGAAGGGAGCTTTGATCAAACGGATTATGGGCCTCGTTACGACACCAAGAGTTTTCACCGTTCCTGTGCCAGTCGTAGATCGGTATCAGAGCTTTGATCTAACGGTTGATGGGCCCCGTTACGAGACCAAAAGTTCTCGCCGTTCCGGTGGCAGTTGTAGATCACGAAGAGATGTTCACGCCGTTCCGGTGGTGGTTGTAGATTGCTAAGATTGCTTTGACCTAACGGCTATTGGGCCCTGTTACGACCAAAAGTTGTCGCCGTTCCCGTGGCGGATTTAGAGTGTGAAGAGAGCTTCGATCTGACGGATTATGGGCCCCGTTACGACAAAAAAAGTTGTCGCCGTTCCCATGGCCTTTGTAGAGTGCAAAGAGAGCTTCAATCTGATGGATTATGGGCCCCGTTATGACACCAAAAGTTGTCGCCGTTCCCATGGCAGTCGTAGATCACGAAGAGAGCTTCGATCTATTGGCTGTTGGGCCCCGTTACGACACCAAAATTTGTCATCCTTCCCGGGGCGGTTGTAGAGCGCGAAGAGAGCTTCGATCTGACGGATTATGGGCCCCGTTATGACACCAAATGTTGTCTCCGTTCTCGTGCCAGTCATAGATCGCGAAGAGAGGTTTGATCTAACGACTGATGGGCCCCGTTACGATAACAAAATTTGTCGCCGTTCCCGTGCTATTCGTTGATCGCGATGAAAGCTTCGATCTAACGGCTGAGGGGCCCCGTTACGACGTCAAAAGTTGTCACCGTTCCCCTGGCGGCGGTAGAGCGCGAAGAGAGCTTTGATCTAAGGCTGATGGGACCCATTACGACACTAAAATTTGTTGCCGTTCCCATGCCATTCGTTGATCACGAAGAGAGCTTCGATCTAATGGCTGAGGGGCCCCGTTACGACACCAAAAGTTGTCACCGTTCCCCTAGCGGCGGTACAGCGCGAAGAGAGCTTTGATCTAACGGCTGATGGGCCCTGTTACGATGCCAACAGTTGATGTCGTTCCTGTGGCGGTTGTAGGGTGCGAACGGAGCTTTGATCTATCGTCTGATGGGCCCCGTTACGACACCTAAAGTTTCACCGTTCCCGTGGCAGTTGTAGATCACGAAGAGAGCTTCGATCAAACAGCTGATGGGCCCCATTTCAATACCAAAAGTTGTCGCCGTTCCCGTGGTGGTTGTAGGGCGCGAAGAGAGCTTTGATCTAACGCCTGACGGGCCCCGTTAGGACACCAAAAGTTTTCACCGAAAATGTGGCAGTTGTAGATCGCGAAGAGAGGTTCAATCTAACGGCTGATGTGTCCCATTACGACACCAAAAGTTGTCATCGTTCCCATGCCATTCGTAGATCGTGAAGAGAGCTTCTTCGATCTAATGGTTGATGAGCCCCGTTACGACACCAACATTTGTCACCAATCCCGGGGCAGTTGTAGAGCGCGAATAGAGCTTCGATCTAACGGCTGATGGGCCCCGTTACGACACCAAAAGTTGTCATCGTTCCCGTGCCATTCGTAGATCGTGATGAGAGCTTCGATCTAACGGTTGATGGGCCCCGTTACGACACCAAAAGTTGTCATCGTTCCCGTGCCATTCGTAGATCGTGATGAGAGCTTCGATCTAACGGTTGATGGGCCCCGTTACGACACCAAAAGTTGTCATCGTTCCCGTGCCATTCGTAGATCGTGATGAGAGCTTCGATCTAACGGTTGATGGGCCCCGTTACGACACCAAAAGTTGTCATCGTTCCCGTGCCATTCGTAGATCGTGATGAGAGCTTCGATCTAACGGTTGATGGGCCCCGTTACGACACCAAAAGTTGTCATCGTTCCCGTGCCATTCGTAGATCGTGATGAGAGCTTCGATCTAACGGTTGATGGGCCCCGTTACGACACCAAAAGTTGTCATCGTTCCCGTGCCATTCGTAGATCGTGATGAGAGCTTCGATCTAACGGTTGATGGGCCCCGTTACGACACCAAAAGTTGTCATCGTTCCCGTGCCATTCGTAGATCGTGATGAGAGCTTCGATCTAACGGTTGATGGGCCCCGTTACGACACCAAAAGTTGTCATCGTTCCCGTGCCATTCGTAGATCGTGATGAGAGCTTCGATCTAACGGTTGATGGGCCCCGTTACGACACCAAAAGTTGTCATCGTTCCCGTGCCATTCGTAGATCGTGATGAGAGCTTCGATCTAACGGTTGATGGGCCCCGTTACGACACCAAAAGTTGTCATCGTTCCCGTGCCATTCGTAGATCGTGATGAGAGCTTCGATCTAACGGTTGATGGGCCCCGTTACGACACCAAAAGTTGTCATCGTTCCCGTGCCATTCGTAGATCGTGATGAGAGCTTCGATCTAACGGTTGATGGGCCCCGTTACGACACCAAAAGTTGTCATCGTTCCCGTGCCATTCGTAGATCGTGATGAGAGCTTCGATCTAACGGTTGATGGGCCCCGTTACGACACCAAAAGTTGTCATCGTTCCCGTGCCATTCGTAGATCGTGATGAGAGCTTCGATCTAACGGTTGATGGGCCCCGTTACGACACCAAAAGTTGTCATCGTTCCCGTGCCATTCGTAGATCGTGATGAGAGCTTCGATCTAACGGTTGATGGGCCCCGTTACGACACCAAAAGTTGTCATCGTTCCCGTGCCATTCGTAGATCGTGATGAGAGCTTCGATCTAACGGTTGATGGGCCCCGTTACGACACCAAAAGTTGTCATCGTTCCCGTGCCATTCGTAGATCGTGATGAGAGCTTCGATCTAACGGTTGATGGGCCCCGTTACGACACCAAAAGTTGTCATCGTTCCCGTGCCATTCGTAGATCGTGATGAGAGCTTCGATCTAACGGTTGATGGGCCCCGTTACGACACCAAAAGTTGTCATCGTTCCCGTGCCATTCGTAGATCGTGATGAGAGCTTCGATCTAACGGTTGATGGGCCCCGTTACGACACCAAAAGTTGTCATCGTTCCCGTGCCATTCGTAGATCGTGATGAGAGCTTCGATCTAACGGTTGATGGGCCCCGTTACGACACCAAAAGTTGTCATCGTTCCCGTGCCATTCGTAGATCGTGATGAGAGCTTCGATCTAACGGTTGATGGGCCCCGTTACGACACCAAAAGTTGTCATCGTTCCCGTGCCATTCGTAGATCGTGATGAGAGCTTCGATCTAACGGTTGATGGGCCCCGTTACGACACCAAAAGTTGTCATCGTTCCCGTGCCATTCGTAGATCGTGATGAGAGCTTCGATCTAACGGTTGATGGGCCCCGTTACGACACCAAAATTTGTCGCCCTTCCCGGGGCGGTTGTAGAGCGCGAAGAGAGCTTCGATCTAACGGATGATGGGCCCTGTTACGACTATGAAAGTTGTCGCCGTTGTAGATCGTGAAGAGAGCTTTGATCTAACGACTAATGGGCCCCGTTACGACACCAAAAGTTGTCATCATTCCCGTGCCGGTGGTAGAGCGCGATGAGAGCTACGATATAACGGATGATGGGCCCCATTACGACACCAAAAGATGTCGCCGTTCCCGTGGGAGTTCTAGAGCACGAACAGAGATTAGATCTAACGGTTGATGGGCCCCGTTAAACACCAAAAGTTTTGAGCGTTGCTGTGGCCATAGTAGATTGCGAAGAGAGCTTCGATCTAACAGCTAATAGGGCCCGTTACGACACCAAATGTTGTCACTGTTTCGTGGAAGTTGTAGAGGGCGAAGAGAGCTTTGATCAGACGGATTATGGGCCTCGTTACGACACTAAGAGTTTTCACCATTCCTGTGCCAGTCATAGATCGGTATCAGAGCTTCGATCTAATGGCTGATGGGCCCCGTTACGAGACCAAAAGTTCTCGCCGTTCCGGTGGCAGTTGTAGATCACGAAGAGACATTCTCGCCGTTCCGGTGGCGGTTGTAGATTGTTAAGATTGCTTTGACCTAACGACTGTTGGGCCCCGTTATGACCAAAAGTTGTCGCCGTTCCCATGGCGGATTTAGAGTGCGAAGAGACCTTCGATTTGACAGATTATGGGCCCCGTTACGACAATAAAAGTTGTCGCCGTTCCCATGGCCTTTGTAGAGTGCGAAGAGAGCTTATATCTGACGGATTATGGGCCCCGTTATGACACCAAAAGTTGTCGCCGTTCCCGTGGCAGTCGTAGATCACGAAGAGAGCTTCGATCTATTGGCTGTTGGGCCCCGTTACGACACCAAAATTTGTCGTCCTTCCCGGGGCAGTTGTAGAGCGGGAAAAGAGCTTTGATCTGACGGATTATGGGCCCCGTTACGACACCAAATGTTGTCGCCGTTCCCGTGCCAGTCATAGATCACGAAGAGAGGTTCGATCTAACGGCTGATGGGCCCCGTTACGACACCAAAATTTGTCGCCGTTCCGATGCCATTCGTTGATCGCGATGAGAGCTTCGATCTAACGGCTTAGGGGCCCTGTTACGACACCAAAAGTTGTCACCGTTCCCCTGGCGGCGGTAGAGCACGAAGAGAGCTTCGATCTAACGGCTGATGGGCCCCATTACGACACCAAAATTTGTTGCCGTTCCCGTGCCATTCATTGATCGCGAAGAGAGCTTCGATCTAAAGGCTAAGGGCCCCGTTACGGCACCAAAAGTTGTCACCGTTCCCCTGGCGGCGGTAGAGTGCGAAGAGAGCTTTGATCTAATGGTTGATGGGCCCCGTTACGAAGCCAACAGTTGTTGCCATTCCTGTGGCGGTTGTAGGGCACGAACGGAGCTTTGATCTAACGGCTGATGGGCCCCGTTACGACACCCAAAGTTTCGCCCTTCCCGTGGCAGTTGTAGATCACGAAGAGAGCTTCGATCAAACAACTGATAGGCCCCATTTCAATACCAAAAGTTGTCGCCGTTCCCGTGGTGGTTGTAGGGCGCGAAGAGAGCTT
>NW_010361118.1:12187-13232 GCF_000414095.1 Morus notabilis | reverse complement strand
ATTAGATCTATCAGTTGATGGGCGCCGTTACACAACAAAAGTTTTGAGCGTTCCTTTGGCCATTGTAGATTGCGAAGAGAGCTTCGATCTAACGGCTAATGGGGCCCGTTACGACACAAAAAATTGTCACGATTTCGTGGCGGTTGTAGAGGGAGAAGAGAGCTTTGATATGACGAATTGTGGGCCTCGTTACGACACCAAAATTTTTCACCGTTCCCGTGCCATTCGTAGATCGTGATGAGAGCTTCGATCTAACGACTGATAGGCCCCGCTACGACCCCAAAAGTTGTCACCTTTCCCGTGCCAGTTGTAGATCGCGAAGTGAGCTTCGATCTAACGGCTGATGGGCCCCGTTTTGACACCAACAGTTGTCGCCGTTCCCGTGGCAGTTGTAGAGTGCGAAGAGAGCTTCGATCTAACGGCTGATGGGCCCCATTACGACACCAAAAGTTGTCACCATTCCCGTGGCAGCAGTAGAACGCGAAGCGAGCTTCAAACTAACTGCTGATGGGCCCCATTTCGACACCAAAAGTTGTCACCGTTCCCGTGACAATTGTAGGGCGCGAAGAGAGCTCGATCTAACGGATGATGATCCCCGTTCTGACACCAAAAGTTTTCACCGTAAACGTGGTAGTTGTAGATCACGACGAGAGCTTCGATCTAACGGCTGATGGGCCCCGTTACGACACCAAAAGTTGTTGCCATTCCTGTGGCTGTTGTAGAGTGCAAAGAGAGCTTCGATCTAACGGGTGATGCCGTTATGACACCAAAAGTTGTCCCCGTTCCAATGCCGATTGGGGAGCGCGAAGAGAGCTTCAATCTAACGGATGATGGGCCCTGATACGACTCCGAAAGTTGTCGCCGTTGTAGATCGTGAAGAGACCTTCAATCTAACGACTGATGGGCCCCGTTACGACACCAAAAGTTGTCATCATTCCCGTGGTGGTAGTAGAGCGCGATGAGCGCTACGATATAATGGATGATGGGCCCCGTTACGACACCAAAAGATGTCGCCGTTCCCGTGGCGGTTCTAGAGCGCGAACAG
>NW_010361118.1:11572-11971 GCF_000414095.1 Morus notabilis | reverse complement strand
AAGTTGTCGCCATTCCCGTGGTGGTTGTAGAGTGCGAAGAGAGCCTCGATCTGATGGATTATGGGCCCCGTTACGACACCAAAACTTTTTGCCGTTCCCGTGGCAATCATAGATCACGAAGAGAGCTTCGATCTAATGGCTGATGGACCCCATTATGACACCAAAAGTTGTCGTCGTTCCCGTGCCATTTGTAGATCGTGAAGAGAGCTTCTTTAATCTAACGGTTGATGGGCCCCATTACAACACCAGTATTTGCCGCCCTTCCCGGGGCGGTTGTAGAGCGCGAAGAGAGCTTCGATCTAACGGCTGATGGGCCCCATTTCGACACCAAACGTTGTCGCCATTCTAGTGGCGGTGGTAGAGCACAAAGAGAGCTTCGATATAACCTCTGATGGGCCG
>NW_010361118.1:7231-11176 GCF_000414095.1 Morus notabilis | reverse complement strand
ACAAAAAGTTGTCGCTAAATTCATGGCGGTTGTAGAGGGGGAAGAGAGCTTTGATCTGACGGATTATGGGACCCGTTACGACCAAAAGTTGTCGCCGTTCCCGTGGCGGATTTAGAGTGCGAAGAGACCTTCGATCTGACAGATTATGGGCCCCGTTACGATAATAAAAGTTGTCGCCGTTCCCATGGCCTTTGTAGAGTGCGAAGAGAGCTTCGATCTGATGGATTATGGGCCCCGTTATGACACCAAAAGTTGTCACTGTTCCCATGGCTGTCGTAGATCACGAAGAGAGCTTCGATCAATTGACTGTTGGGCCCCGTTACGACACCAAAATTTGTCGTCCTTCCCGGGGCGGTTGTAGAGCGCGAAGAGAGCTTCGATCTGACAGATTATGGGCCCCGTTACGACACCAAATGTTGTCGCCGTTCCCGTGCCAGTCGTCGATCGCAAAGAGAGGTTCGATCTAATGGCTGATGGGCCCCGTTACGACACCAAAATTTGTCGCCGTTCCCGTGCCATTCGTTGATCGCAATGAGAGCTTCGGTCTAACTGCTGAGGGGCCCCGTTACGATGCCCAAAAGTTGTCACCGTTCCCTTGGCGGCGGTAGAGTGCGAAGAGAGCTTCGATCTAACGGCTGATGGGCCCCATTACGACACCAAAATTTGTTGCCGTTCCCGTCCATCACGAAGAGAGCTTCGATCTAACGGCTGAGTGGCCCCGTTACGACACCAAAAGTTGTCACCGTTCCCCTGGCGGCGGTAGAGCACGAAGAGAGCTTTGATCTAACGGCTGATGGGCCCCGTTACGATGCCAACAGTTGTTGCCGTTCCTGTGCCGGTTGTAGGGCACGAACGGAGCTTTGATCTAACGACTGATGGGCCCCGTTACGACACCCAAAGTTTCGCTGTTCCCGTGGCAGTTGTAGATCACGAAGAGAGCTTCGATCAAACAGCTGATGGGCCCCATTTTAATACCAAAAGTTTTTGCCGTTCCCATGGTGGTTGTAGGGCGCGAAGAGAGCTTTGATCTAACGCTCGATGGGCCCCGTTAGGACACCAAAAGTTTTCACCAAAAACGTGGCAGTTGTAGATCGCGAAGAGAGGTTCCATCTAACGGCTGATGGGCCCCATTACGACACCAAAAGTTGTTATCGTTCCCGTGCCATTCGTAGATCGCGAAGAGAGCTTCTTCGATCTAACGGTTGATGAGCCCCGTTATGACACCAACATTTGTCGCCCTTCCCAGGGCGGTTGTAGAGCGCGAAGAGAGCTTCAATCTAACGGCTAATGGACCCCGTTTCAACACCAAACGTTTTCGCCATTCTAGTGGCGGTGGTAGAGTGCGAAGAGAGCTTCGATATAACCTTTGATGGGCCGGCCTTGT
Source organism: Morus notabilis (assembly GCF_000414095.1). Classification (NCBI taxonomy): domain Eukaryota; kingdom Viridiplantae; phylum Streptophyta; class Magnoliopsida; order Rosales; family Moraceae; genus Morus; species Morus notabilis. The sequence goes on along the minus strand of NW_010361118.1, from coordinate 9,792 downwards.
TACGACACCAAAAGTTGTCGCTTTATTCGTGGTGGTTGTAGAGGGCGAAGAGAGCTTTGATCTGACGGATTATGGGACCCGTTCCAACATAAAAAGTCATCGCCGTTCCCGTGCCAGTTGTAGATCCTGAAGAGAGCTTCAATCTAACGGCTGATGGGCCTCGTTACGACACCAAAATTTCTCGCCCTTCCCAGGGCGGTTGTAGAGTGCGAAGAGAGCTTTGATCTAAAAAATTGTCACGGTTTCATGGCAGTTGTAGAGGGCGAAGAGAGCTTTGATCTGACGGATTGTGGGCCTCGTTACGACACCAAAATTTTTCACCGTTCCCGTGTCATTCGTAGATCGCGATGAGAGCTATGATCTAACGGTTGATGGGCCCCGTTACGAGACCAAAAGATTCACCGTTCCTGTGGCAGTTGTAGATAACGAAGAGAGCTTCGATCAAACCGCTGATGGGCCCCATTTCAACACCAAAAGTTGTTGCCGTTCCCGTGGCGGTTGTAGAGTGCGAAGAGAGCTTTGATCTGACGGATTGTGGGCCTCGTTACGACACCAAAATTTTTCACCGTTCCCGTGTCATTCGTAGATCGCGATGAGAGCTATGATCTAACGGTTGATGGGCCCCGTTACGACACCAGCATTTGCCACCCTTCCCAAGGCGGTTGTAGAGTGCGAAGAGAGCCTCGATCTGATGGATTATGGGCCCCGTTACGACACCAAAACTTTTCACCGTTACCGTGGTAATCGTAGATCGTGAACAGAGCATCGATCTAACGGCTGATGGACCCCATTATGACACCAAAAGTTGTCATCGTTCCCGTGCCATTCGTAGATCGCGAAGAGAGCTTCTTTAATCTAACGGTTGATGGGCCCCGTTACGACACCAAAACTTTTCACCGTTACCGTGGTAATCGTAGATCGTGAACAGAGCATCGATCTAACGGCTGATGGACCCCATTATGACACCAAAAGTTGTCATCGTTCCCGTGCCATTCGTAGATCGCGAAGAGAGCTTCTTTAATCTAACGGTTGATGGGCCCCGTTACGACACCAAAAGTTGTTGCCATTCCCGTGGCTGGTGTAGAGCGCAAAGAGAGCTTTGATCTAACAGGTGATGCCGTTATGACACCAAAAGTTGTCCCCGTTCCAGTACCGGTTGTAGAGCGCGAAGAGAGCTTCGATCTAACGGATGATGGGCCCTATTTTGACTACGAAAGTTGTCGCCCTTGTAGATCGTGAAGAGAGCTTCGATCTAACGACTGATGGGCCCCGTTACGACACCAAAAGTTGTCCCCCTTCCAGTACCGGTTGTAGAGCGCGAAGAGAGCTTCGATCTAACGGCTAATGGGGCCCGTTACGACACCAAAAGTTGTCCCCCTTCCAGTACCGGTTGTAGAGCGCGAAGAGAGCTTCGATCTAACGGCTAATGGGGCCCGTTACGACACCAAAAGTTGTCCCCCTTCCAGTACCGGTTGTAGAGCGCGAAGAGAGCTTCGATCTAACGGCTAATGGGGCCCGTTATGACACCAAAAGTTGTCGCTGTTTCATGGCAGATGTAGAAGGCGAAGAGAGCTTTGATCAGACGGATTATGGGCCTCGTTATGACACCAAGAGTTTTCACTGTTCCTGTGCCAGTCGTAGATCGGTATCAGAGCTTCAATCTAACGACTGATGGGCCCCGTTCTGAGACCAAAAGTTATCACCGTTCCGGTGGCAGTTGTAGATCACGAAGAGACGTTCTCGCCGTTCCGGTGGCGGTTGTAGATTGCTAAGATTGCTTTGACCTAACGGCTATTGGGCCCCGTTACGACCAAAAGTTGTCGCCGTGCCCGTGGTAAATTTAGAGTGCGAAGAGAGCTTCAATGTGACGGATTATGGGCCCCGTTACGACAAAAAAAGTTGTCGCCGTTCCCATGGCCTTTGTAGAGTGCGAAGAGAGCTTCGATCTGACGGATTATGGGCCCTGTTATGACACCAAAAGTTGTGACCGTTCCCGAGGCAGTCGTAGATCACGAAGAGAGCTTCGATCTATTGGCTATTGGGCCCCATTACGACACCAAAATTTTTCGTCCTTCCCGGGACGGTTGTAGAGTGCGAAGAGAGCGTCGATCTGACGGATTATGGGCCCCGTTACGACACCAAATGTTGTCGCCGTTCCCGTGCCAGTCGTAGATCGCGAAGAGAGGTTTGATCCAATGGCTGATGGGCCCCATTACGACACCAAAATTTGTCGCCATTCCCGTGCAATTTGTTGATCATGATGAGAGCTTCGATTAAACGGCTGAGGGGCCCCGTTACGACACCAAAAGTTATCACCGTTCCCCTGGCGGCGGTAGAGCGCGAAGGGAGCTTCGATCTAACGGCTGATGGGCCCCATTACGACACCAAAATTTGTTGCCGTTCCCGTGCCATTCGTTGATCACGAAGAGAGCTTCGATCTAACGGCTGAGTGGCCCCGTTACGACACCAAAAGTTGTCACCGTTCCCCTGGCGGCGGTAGAGCGCGGAGAGAGCTTTGATCTAACGGCTGATGGGCCCCGTTACGACGCCAACAGTTGTTG
>NW_010361118.1:5699-6431 GCF_000414095.1 Morus notabilis | reverse complement strand
GTGAAGAGAGGTTCCATCTAACGGCTGATGGGCCCCATTACGACACCAAAAGTTGTCGTCGTTCCCGTGCCAGTCGTAGATCGCGAAGAGAGCTTCTTCGATCTAACGGTTGATGAGCCCCGTTACGACACCAACATTTGTCGCCCCCCCGGGGCAGTTGTAGAGCGTGAAGAGAGCTTTGATCTAATGGCTGATGGGCCCTATTTCGACACCAAATGTTGTCGTCATTCTAGTGCCAGTGGTAGAGCGCGAAGAGAGCTTCGATATAACCTTTGATGGGCCGGCCCTGTTACGACACCAAAAGTTGTCACTTTATTCGTGGCAGTTGTAGAGGGCGAAGAGAGCTTTGATCTGACGGATTATGGGACACGTTACAACATAAAAAGTTGTCGCCGTTCCCGTGCCAGTTGTAGATCCCAAGAGAGCTTCGATCTAACGGCTGATGGGCCCCGTTACGACACCAAAATTTGTCGCCCTTCCCGGGGCAGTTGTAGAGTGCGAAGAGAGCTTCGATCTAACGGCTGATGGGCCTCATTTCAACACCAAACATTCTCGTCTTTCCAGTGGCAGTGGTAGGGCGCGAAGAGAGCTTCGATATAACGTCTGATGGGTCGGCCCCGTTACGACACCAAAGGTTGTCCCTGTTCCCGTGGCAGTTGTAGAGCACGAAGAGAGCTTCGATATGACAAATGATGGGCCCCGTTACGACACCAAAAGATGTCACCGTTCCTG
>NW_010361118.1:2414-4880 GCF_000414095.1 Morus notabilis | reverse complement strand
GGGCGGTTGTAGAGCGCAAAGAGAGCTTCGAGCTAACGGCTGATGGGCTCCGTTTCAACACCAAACGTTGTCGCCATTCTAGTGGCGGTGGTAGAGCGCAAAGAGAGCTTCAATATAACCTCTGATGGGCCGGCCCCGATACGAGACAAAAAGTTGTCGCTAAATTCATGGCAGTTGTAGAGGGGGAAGAGAGCTTTGGTCTGATAGATTATGGGACCCGTTACGACATAAAAAGTTGTCGCCGTTCCCGTGCCAGTTGTAGATCCCGAAGAGAGCTTCGATCTAACGGCTGATGGGCCCCGTTACGATAGCAAAAGTTGTTGCCATTCCCGTGGCTGTTGTAGAGCGCAAAGAGAGCTTCGATCTATCGGGTGATGCCGTTATGACACCACAAGTTGTGCCCGTTCTAGTGCCGGTTGTAGAGCGCGAAGAAAGCTTCGATCTAACGGATGATGGGCCCTTTTACGACTACGAAATGTGTCGTCGTTGTAGATCGTGAAGAGAGCATCAATCTAACGACTGATGGGCCCCGTTACGACACCAAAAGTTGTCATCATTCCCATGGCGGTGGTAGAGCGTGATGAGAGCTATGATATAACGGATGATGGGCCCCGTTACGACACCAAAAGATGTCGCCGTTCCCGTGGCGGTTCTAGAGCGCGGACAGAGATTAGATCTAACGGTTGATGGGCCCCGTTACGAACCAAAAGTTTTGAGCGTTCCTGTGGCCGTAGTAGATTGCGAAGAGAGCTTCGATCTAACGGCTAATCGGGCCCGTTACCACACCAAAAGTTGTCACTGTTTCGTGGTAGTTGTAGAGGGCGAAGAGAGCTTTGATCAGACAGATTATGGGCCTCGTTACGGCACCAAGAGTTTTCACCGTTCCTGTGCCAGTCGTAGATCGGTATCAGAGCTACGATCTAACGGATGATGGGCCCCGTTAGGAGACCAAAGGTTCTCGCCGTTCCGGTGGCAGTTGTAGATCACGATGAGACGTTCTCGCCGTTTCGGTGGTGGTTGTAGATTGCTAAGATAGCTTTGACCTAATGGCTGTTGGACCCCGTTACGACCAAAAGTTGTCGCCGTTCCCGTGGCGGATTTAGAGTACAAAGAGAGCTTCGATCTAACAGATTATGGGCCCCGTTACGACAAAAAAGTTGTCGCCGTTCCCATGGCCTTTGTAGAGGTTGAAGAGAGCTTTGATCTGACGGATTATGGGCCCCGTTATGACACCAAAAGTTGTCGTCATTCCCGTGGCAGTCGTAGATCACGAAGAAAACTTCAATCTATTGGCTGTTGGGCCCCGTTACGACACCAAAATTGGACGTCCTTCCCGGGGCAGATGTAGGGCGCGAAGAGAGCTTCGATCTGACGGATTATAGGCCCCGTTACGACACCAAATATTGTCACCATTCCCATGCCAGTCGTAGATCGTGAAGAGAGGTTCGATCTAACGGCTGATGGGCCCCTTTACGACACCAAAATTTGTTGCCGTTCCTGAGCTATTAGTTGATCACGATGAGAGCTTCGATCTAACGGCTGAGGGGCCCCGTTATGACACCAAAATTTGTTGCCCTTCCTGTGCCATTTGTTGATCGCGAAGAGAGCTTCGATCTAACGGCTGAGGGGCCCAGTTACGACACCAAAAGTTGTCACCGTTCCCCTGGCGGTGGTAGAGTGCGAAGAGAGCTTTGATCTAACGGCTGATGGGCCCTGTTACGACGCCAACAGTTGTTGCCGTTCCTATGGCGGTTGTAGGGCGCGAATGGAGCTTTAATCTAACGGCTGATGGGCCCCGTTACAACACCCAAAGTTTCACCGTTCCCGTGGCAGTTGTAGATCACGAAGAGAGCTTCGATCAAACAGCTGATGGGCCCCTTTTCAATACCAAAAGTTGTCGCCGTTCCCGTGGTGGTTGTAGGGCGCGAAGAGAAGTTTGATCTAACGCCCGATGGGCCCCATTAGGACACCAAAAGTTTTCACCGAAAATGTGCCAGTTGTAGATCGCGAAGAGAGGTTCCATCTAACGGCTGATGGGCCCCATTACGACACCAAAAGTTGTCGTCGTTCCCGTGCCATTTGTAGATCACGAAGAGAGCTTCTTCGATCTAATGGTTGATGAGCCCCGTTACGACACCAACATTTGTCGCCCTTCCCGGGGCGGTTGTAGAGCGCGAAGAGAGTTTCGATCTAACGGCTGATGGGCCCCGTTTTGACACCAAACTTTGTCCCCATTCTAGTGGCAGTGGTAGAGCGCGAAGAGAGCTTCGATATAACCTTTGATGGGCCGGCCCTGTTACGACACCAAAAGTTGTTGCTTTATTCGTGGCGGTTGTAGAGGGCGAAGAGAGCTTTGATCTGACGGATTATGGGACCTGTTACAACATAAAAAGTTGCCGCCGTTCCTGTGCCAGTTGTAGATCGCGAAGAGAGCTTCGATCTAACGGCTGATGGGGCCCGTTACGG
>NW_010361118.1:0-2036 GCF_000414095.1 Morus notabilis | reverse complement strand
CGGTTTCGTGGTGGTTGTAGAGGGTGAAGAGAGCTTTGATCTGACGGATTGTGGGCCTTGTTACGACACCAAAATTTTTCACCGTTCCCGTGCCATTCGTAGATCGCGATGAGAGCTTCAATCTAACGGCTGATGGGCCCCGTTACGAGACCAAACGTTTCGCCGTTCCCGTGGTAGTTGTAGATCACGAAGAAAGCTTCGATCAAACCGCTGATGTACCCTATTTCAACACCAAAAGTTGTCGCCGTTCCCGTGGTGGTTGTAGGGCACGAAGAGAGCGTCGATCTGACGGATTATGAGCCCCGTTACGACGCCTAAACTTTTCGCCGTTCCCATGGCAGTCGTACATCGCGAAGAGAGCATCGATCTAACGACTGATGGACCCTATTATGACACCAAAAGTTGTCGTCGTTCCCGTGCCATTCGTAGATCGCGATGAGAGCTTCAATCTAACGGCTGATGGGCCCCGTTACGACACCAAAACTTTTCGCCGTTCCCATGGCAGTCGTACATCGCGAAGAGAGCATCGATCTAACGACTGATGGACCCTATTATGACACCAAAAGTTGTCGTCGTTCCCGTGCCATTCGTAGATTGCGAAGAGAGCTTCTTTAATCTAACGGTTGATGGGCCCCGTTACGACACCAGCATTTGCCGCCCTTCCCGGGGCGGTTGTAGAGCGTGAAAAAAGCTTCGATCTAACGGCTGATGGGCCCCATTTTGACACTAAACATTGTCGCCATTCTAGTGGCGGTGGTAGAGCGCAAAGAGAGCTTCGATATAACCTCTGATGGGCCGCCCCCATTACGAGACAAAAAGTTGTGGCTAAATTCGTGGCGGTTGTAGAGGGGGAAGAGAGCTTTGATTTGACGGATTATGGGACCCGTTACGACATAAAAAGTTGTCGCCGTTCCCATGCCAGTTGTAGATCCCAAAGAGAGTTCGATCTAACGGCTGATGGGCCCCATTACCACACCAAAAGTTGTTGCCATTCCCGTGGCTGTTGTAGAGCGCAAAGAGAGCTTCGATCTAACGGGTGATGCCGTTATGACACCAAAAGTTGTCCCCGTTCCAGTGCCGGTTGTAGAGCGCGAAGAGAGCTTCGATCTAACGGATGATGGGCCCTGTTACGACTAAGAAAGTTGTCGCCATTGTAGATCATGAAGAGAGCTTCGATCTAATGACTGATGGGCCCCGTTACGACACCAAAAGTTGTCATCATTCTTGTGGTGGTGGTAGAGCGCGATGAGAGCTACGATATAATGGATGATGGGCCCCGTTACGACACCAAAAGATGTCACCGTTCCCGTGGCGGTTCTACAGCGCGAACAGAGATTAGATCTAACGGTTGATGGGCCCCGTTACACACCAAAAGTTTTGAGCATTCCTGTGGCCATAGTAGATTACGAAGAGAGCTTCGATCTAACGGCTAATGCGGCCCGTTACGACACCAAAAGTTGTCGCTGTTTCGTGGCAGTTGTAGAAGGCGAAGAGAGCTTTGATCAGACAGATTATGGGCCTCATCATGACACCAAGAGTTTTCACCGTTCCTGTGCCAGTCGTAGATCGGTATCACAGCTTCAATCTAACAGCTGATGGGACCCGTTACGAGACCAAAAGTTCTCACCGTTCCGGTGGCAGTTGTCGATCAGGAAGAGACGTTCTTGCCGTTCCGGTGGCGGTTGTAGATTGCTAAGATTGCTTTGACCTAACGGCTGTTGGGCCCCATTACGACCAAAAGTTGTCATCGTTCCCGTGGCGGATTTAGAGTGCGAAGAGAGCTTCGATCTGACGGATTATGGGCCTCGTTACGACAAAAAAAGTTGTCGCCGTTCCCATGGCCTTTGTAGAGTGCGAAGATTATTGGAAATGGTGTCCTAGAAGCATGAGATGTAATAGGATATTTATTATTTATTTAATAAAAGAGTTTATTCATTATTTTATATGCATATATTTATGAATATTTTGTGAATATCAATGAAAATTCCATTATTATTTATGTAACCTTAAACACTGTATATAAGTGTTATATACGA
>NW_010361117.1:0-1458 GCF_000414095.1 Morus notabilis | reverse complement strand
AAGTGAAAATGATAGTTACCGTGAGGTGGAACCTCACATGCAAAAAAAAACCATTTGTCATTACATAGGCTTAAGTGAAGGATGACTCACGGCATGAAGGATGACTCACGTGGAAAAACAAAAGAAAATGTTATTACATACTTCACGTGAAGTATAGCAGAGGAAAAAAAAAAAAACAGAGAGACGTGAGGAAGTTACGAAGAAAGAAAAAAAAAAGAGAGTTGCTAGAGAGAGACGGAGGAAGAAAAATCAAGCATTTTCATTTAGATTTCTTCCATTCAGTCCGGTAGAAACGTAACCTGAGGCGTTCTAGCGAAAAAATCTCAACTTCTGGAGGTAAGATTTTAGAGTTTTCGTGAGAATTCTATGTTTTCTTGATTTGGATGAATAGTAACCCATCTCAGAAAAACTTCCGTTAAAGTGAAAATTGAAACTGAGGTTTTGTAGAGCATTGTAATAAGAGTTTAACGGTGTAAGTATTAAGACGATTGAATGAAGTTTTGGTGGATTTCTATTGAAAATCCGTGAGCCTATATTAAGAAAGAACATATGTTTTGTTAAATTTTATGTTGGAATCTATGTTCAGGAATGTAAATCTTGACTCCAGGTACCGAAATCATAAATAGAATGAGTTATTGAAAACTCGGGAAACGAGAAAAATAAGGCGAAACTTTGCCAAAATTTCTTAAAAGTTAGTTAGTAAGCAATGAGTTAGTAATTGATTCTAGAGAATGAATAACAGTTTTAAAGCTCGGAAATGAACATATTAAGATTCAGAAACTGAGATACACAAATATGTGTAATTTACCTCTTAAACTAGGATTCGGCTTAGAGGGGAAAAAGGGTTCAGAAACGAGTTTGAAATTAGATTTAAGAATCTAAGTATGAAGAATTGTGATTTGGAATAGGAAATTTATACCTATTTCCCTTAAACAGGTTTTGGCACGAGAGCCGAGACAACGAGAAAGAACTTCTAGTAAGCGGGAATCCTAGCGGATTATTTGTAAGTATAGACATATATGTTTGTTTGGACTCGAGTAAGCTATAGTTAGACTTAGAACTTTGAATTTACTTATGTTCCTAAGTCTATGTGATTATATGTGATTATACGTGTTTGGAGGGCTCAGTGCCCTAGATTACAGAAGGGCGACATATGGCTACCCTTATGCACGGTTAAAGTATGCAAGTAGTATTATGCATTTTATGTTAGCATATGCACGTAGAGAAACGTTGCATATCATTCAATAAAGTTTTTAACACTTTGAAATGAAAAACTCAAAGTTCAATAATGTAAAGAGACTGACGGGTCGTCGGCCTCTCAAGGGAGGAAATCTCAAAGAGTAAAGATTCTAACTAGACCAGACAGTAAACAGGGGCCCAGGCCCACAGTAACAAGACAGTAAGCAGGAGCCCAAGCCCACAGTAGTAAGAACAAAAAAACAGAAAGCATGTTTTGTT
>NW_010361116.1:95301-100577 GCF_000414095.1 Morus notabilis | reverse complement strand
ACAACTTTTGGTGTCGTAACGGGGCCCAAAATCCGTCAAATTCTGCGCGTCCTTCAACCGCCCCGGGAAGGGCGAAAAATTTTGCTGTCGTAACAGGGCCCATCAGCCGTTAGATCGAAGCTTTCTTCGTGATGTACGACTGGCACGGGAACAACGACAACTTTTGGTGTCGTAACGGGGCCCGTCAGCCGTTATATCGAAGCTCTCTTCGCGCCCTACAATCGCCCCGGGAAGGGTGACAAATTTTGGTGTCGTAACAGGCCCATCAGCCGTTAGATCGAAGCTCTCTTCGCGCCCTACAATCGCCCCGGGAAGGGTGACAAATTTTGGTGTCGTAACAGGCCCATCAGCCGTTAGATCGAAGCTCTCTTCGCGCCCTACAATCGCCCCGGGAAGGGTGACAAATTTTGGTGTCGTAACAGGCCCATCAGCCGTTAGATCGAAGCTCTCTTCGCGCCCTACAATCGCCCCGGGAAGGGTGACAAATTTTGGTGTCGTAACAGGCCCATCAGCCGTTAGATCGAAGCTCTCTTCGCGCCCTACAATCGCCCCGGGAAGGGTGACAAATTTTGGTGTCGTAACAGGCCCATCAGCCGTTAGATCGAAGCTCTCTTCGCGCCCTACAATCGCCCCGGGAAGGGTGACAAATTTTGGTGTCGTAACAGGCCCATCAGCCGTTAGATCGAAGCTCTCTTCGCGCCCTACAATCGCCCCGGGAAGGGTGACAAATTTTGGTGTCGTAACAGGCCCATCAGCCGTTAGATCGAAGCTCTCTTCGCGCCCTACAATCGCCCCGGGAAGGGTGACAAATTTTGGTGTCGTAACAGGCCCATCAGCCGTTAGATCGAAGCTCTCTTCGCGCCCTACAATCGCCCCGGGAAGGGTGACAAATTTTGGTGTCGTAACAGGCCCATCAGCCGTTAGATCGAAGCTCTCTTCGCGCCCTACAATCGCCCCGGGAAGGGTGACAAATTTTGGTGTCGTAACAGGCCCATCAGCCGTTAGATCGAAGCTCTCTTCGCGCCCTACAATCGCCCCGGGAAGGGTGACAAATTTTGGTGTCGTAACAGGCCCATCAGCCGTTAGATCGAAGCTCTCTTCGCGCCCTACAATCGCCCCGGGAAGGGTGACAAATTTTGGTGTCGTAACAGGCCCATCAGCCGTTAGATCGAAGCTCTCTTCGCGCCCTACAATCGCCCCGGGAAGGGTGACAAATTTTGGTGTCGTAACAGGCCCATCAGCCGTTAGATCGAAGCTCTCTTCGCGCCCTACAATCGCCCCGGGAAGGGTGACAAATTTTGGTGTCGTAACAGGCCCATCAGCCGTTAGATCGAAGCTCTCTTCGCGCCCTACAATCGCCCCGGGAAGGGTGACAAATTTTGGTGTCGTAACAGGCCCATCAGCCGTTAGATCGAAGCTCTCTTCGCGCCCTACAATCGCCCCGGGAAGGGTGACAAATTTTGGTGTCGTAACAGGCCCATCAGCCGTTAGATCGAAGCTCTCTTCGCGCCCTACAATCGCCCCGGGAAGGGTGACAAATTTTGGTGTCGTAACAGGCCCATCAGCCGTTAGATCGAAGCTCTCTTCGCGCCCTACAATCGCCCCGGGAAGGGTGACAAATTTTGGTGTCGTAACAGGCCCATCAGCCGTTAGATCGAAGCTCTCTTCGCGCCCTACAATCGCCCCGGGAAGGGTGACAAATTTTGGTGTCGTAACAGGCCCATCAGCCGTTAGATCGAAGCTCTCTTCGCGCCCTACAATCGCCCCGGGAAGGGTGACAAATTTTGGTGTCGTAACAGGCCCATCAGCCGTTAGATCGAAGCTCTCTTCGCGCCCTACAATCGCCCCGGGAAGGGTGACAAATTTTGGTGTCGTAACAGGCCCATCAGCCGTTAGATCGAAGCTCTCTTCGCGCCCTACAATCGCCCCGGGAAGGGTGACAAATTTTGGTGTCGTAACAGGCCCATCAGCCGTTAGATCGAAGCTCTCTTCGCGCCCTACAATCGCCCCGGGAAGGGTGACAAATTTTGGTGTCGTAACAGGCCCATCAGCCGTTAGATCGAAGCTCTCTTCGCGCCCTACAATCGCCCCGGGAAGGGTGACAAATTTTGGTGTCGTAACAGGCCCATCAGCCGTTAGATCGAAGCTCTCTTCGCGCCCTACAATCGCCCCGGGAAGGGTGACAAATTTTGGTGTCGTAACAGGCCCATCAGCCGTTAGATCGAAGCTCTCTTCGCGCCCTACAATCGCCCCGGGAAGGGTGACAAATTTTGGTGTCGTAACAGGCCCATCAGCCGTTAGATCGAAGCTCTCTTCGCGCCCTACAATCGCCCCGGGAAGGGTGACAAATTTTGGTGTCGTAACAGGCCCATCAGCCGTTAGATCGAAGCTCTCTTCGCGCTCTACAATCGCCATTGGAATGGCGACATATTTTGGTGCTGTAATGGGGCCCATCTACCGTTAGATCAAAGTATACTTCACGATCTACATCGGCCACGGGAACGGCGACAAGTTTTGGTGTCGTAACGGGGCCCGTCAGTCGTTACATCGATGCTCTCTTCGTAATCTATGACTCGCAAGGGAATGGCAACAACTTTTGTTGTCCTAACGGGGCCCAAAATCTGTCAAATCGAAGCTCTCTTCGCGCCCTACAATCGCCCCGGGAAGGGTGACAAATTTTGGTGTCGTAACGGGCCCATCAGCCGTTAGATCGAAGCTCTCTTCGCGATCTAAGACTGGCACAAGAACGGTGACAACTTTTGGTGTCGTAACAGGGCCCATAATCCATTAGATTGAAGCTCTCTTTGCGCGCTACAACCGTACGGGGAAGGGCGACAAATTTTGGTGTCGTAACGGGGCCAATCCGTTGTTAGATTGAAGCTCTCTTTTCGATCTACAACTGCCACGTTTACGGTGACAACTTTTGGTTTCGTAACGGGGCCCATCATCCGTTAGATCGATCTCTCGGCCCCCCCTAAACCCGCCACGGAAACGGCGACAAGTTTTGGTGTCGAATTGGTGCCCATCAGCGGTTAGATCGAAGCTCTCTTCGCGCTCTAGAACCGCTACGGGAATGACGACAACTTGTGGTGTCGTAACGGGCTCCATTATGCGATAGATAGAAGCTCTCTTCGTACTCTACAACCTCCAGGGGAACGGTGACAACTTTTGGTGTCAGAACGGGGCCCATCAGCCATTTGATCGAAGCTCTCTTCGCGATCTACAACTTGCACGGGAAAGGTGACATCTTTTGTTGTCGAAATGGGGCCCATCATCAGTCAGATCGAAGCTCTCTTCGTGCTCTACAACCGCGACGGGAACGGGGACAACTTTTGGGGTCAGAACGGGGCCCATCAGCCGTTAGATCGAAGCTCTCTTCGCGCTCTACAATCGCCATTGGAATGGCGACATATTTTGGTGTTGTAACGGGTCCCATCTACCGTTAGATCAAAGTACACTTCACGATCTACATCGGCCACAGGAACGGCGATAAGTTTTGGCGTCGTAACGGGGCCCGTCAGTCGTTACATCGATGCTCTCTTCGTAATCTATGACTCGCACGGGAATGGCAACAACTTTTGGTGTCCTAGCGGGGCCCAAAATCCGTCAGATCGAAGCTCTCTTCGCGCCCTACAACCGCCCCAGGAAGGGTGACAAATTTTGGTGTCGTAACAGGCCCATCAGCCGTTAGATCGAAGCTCTCTTCGCGATCTAAGACTGGCCCAGTAACGGTGACAACTTTTGGTGTCGTAACAGGGCCCATAATCCATTAGATTGAAGCTCTCTTTGCGCGCTACAACCGCACGGGGAAGGGTGACAAATTTTGGTGTCGTAACGGGGCCAATCCGTCGTTAGCTTGAAGCTCTCTATTCGATCTACAACTGCCACATTACGGTGACAACTTTTGGTTTCGTAACGGGGCCCATCATCCGTTAGATCGATCTCTCTGCGCTCCCTAAAACCGCCACGGAAACGGCGACAAGTTTTGGTGTCGAATTGGTGCCCATCAGCGGTTAGATCGAAGCTCTCTTCGCGCTCTAGAACCGCTACGGGAATGACGACAACTTGTGGTGTCGTAACGGGCTCCATTACGCGATAGATAGAAGCTCTCTTCGTACTCTACAACACCCAGGGGGACGGTGACAACTTTTGGTGTCAGAACGGGGCCCATCAGCCGTTTGATCGAAGCTCTCTTCGCGATCTACAACTAGCACAAGAATGGCGACAACTTTTGGTGTCGTAACGGGGCCCAAAATCCGTCAAATTCTGCGCGCTCTTCAACCGCCTCGGGAAGGGCAAAAAATTTTGCTGTCGTAACGGGGCCCATCAGCCGTTAGATCGAAGTGTTCTTCGTGATGTACGACTGGCCCGGGAACGGCGACAACTTTTGGTGTCGTAACGGGGCCCGTCAGCCATTATATCGAAGCTCTCTTCGCGATCTACAACTGGCACGGGAACGGTGACAACTTTTGGTGTCGTGATGGGGCCCGTCAGCAGTTATATCGAAGCTCTCTTCGCGCTCTACAGCCTCCAGGGGAAAGGCAACAACTTTTGGTGTCAAAATGGGGCCCATCAGCCGTTAGATCAAAGCTCTCTTCGCGATCTACAACTTGCCCGGGAAAGGCGACATCTTTTGTTGTCGAAACGGGGCCCATCATCAGTCAGATCGAAGCTCTCTTCGTGCTCTACAACCGCGACGGGAATGGGGACAATTTTTTAGGTCGTAATGGGGCCGGACCATAAGATGTTATATCGAAGCACTCTTCGCGCTCTACAATCGCCACTAGAATGGCGACATATTTCAGTGTCGTAATGGGGCCCATCAACCGTTAGATCGAAGTACACTTTGCGATCTACATCGGGCACGGGAACGGCGACAAGTTTTTGTGTCGTAACGAGGCCCGTCAGCCGTTATATCGATGCTCTCTTCGTAATCTATGACTTGCACGGGAATGGTGACAACTTTTGGTGTCCTAACAGGGCCCAAAATCCGTCAGACCGAAGCTCTCTTCGCGCCCTACAACCAGCCCGGGAAGGGTGACAAATTTTGGTGTCGTAATGGGCCCATTAGCAGTTAGATCGAAGCTCTCTTTGCGATCTAAGACTGGCACAGGAACGGCGACAACTTTTGGTTTCGTAACGGGGCCCATAATCCTTCATATCGAAGCTTTCTTTGCACGCTACAACCGCACAGGGAAGGGTGACAAATTTTGGTGTCGTAACGGGGCCAATCAGCCGTTAGATTGAAGCTCTCTTTGCGATCTACAACTGCCACG
>NW_010361116.1:92588-94905 GCF_000414095.1 Morus notabilis | reverse complement strand
GTGTCAAAACGGGGCCCATCAGCCGTTAGATCAAAGTTCTCTTCACGATCTACAACTTGCACGGGAAAGGCGACATCTTTTGTTGTCGAAATGGGGCCCATCATCAGTCAGATCAAAGCTCTCTTCGTGCGCTACAACCGCGACGGGAACGGGGACAACTTTTGAGGTCGTAACGGGGCCGGACCATCATATGTTATATCAAAGCTCTCTTTGCGTTCTACAATCGCCATTGGAATGGCGACATATTTTGGTGTTGTAACGGGGCCCATCTACCGTTAGATCAAAGTACACTTCACGATCTACATCGGCCACGGGAACGGCATCAAGTTTTGGTGTCGTAACGGGCCCGTCAGCCGTTACATCGATGCTCTCTTCATAATCTATGACTCGCACGGGAATGGCAACAACTTTTGGTGTCCTAACGGGGCCCAAAATCCGTCAGATCGAAGCTCTCTTCGCGCCCTACAACCGCCCCGGGAAGGGTGACAAATTTTGGTGTCGTAACGGGCCCATTAGCCGTTAGATCGAAGCTCTCTTCGCGATCTAAGACTGGCATAGGAACGGTGACAACTTTTGGTGTCGTAACAGGGCCCATAATCCATTAGATTGAAGCTCTCTTTGCGCGCTACAACTGCACGGGGAAGGGCGATAAATTTTGGTGTCATGACGGGGCCAATCCGTCGTTAGATTGAAGCTCTCTTTTCGATCTATAACTGCCACGTTTACTGTGACAACTTTTGGTTTCGTAACGGGGCCCATCATCCGTTAGATCGATCTCTCTGCGCTCCCTAAAACCGCCACGGAAACGGCGACAAGTTTTGGTGTCGAATTGGTGCCCATCAGCGGTTAGATCAAAGCTCTCTTCGCGCTCTAGAACCGCTACGGGAATGACGACTACTTGTGGTGTCGTAACGGGCCCCATTACACGATAGATAAAAGCTCTCTTCATACTCTACAACCCCCAGGGGGACAGTGACAACTTTTGGTGTCGGAACAGGGCCCATCAGCCGTTTGATCGAAGCTCTCTTCGCGATCTACAACTGGCACAAGAATGGCGACAACTTTTGGTGTCGTAACGGGGCCCAAAATCCGTCAAATTCTGCGCGCTCTTCAACCGCCCCGGGAAGGGTAAAAAATTTTGCTGTCGTAACGGGGCCCATCAGCTGGTAGATCGAAGTGTTCTTCGCGATGTACGATTGGCCCGGGAACGGCGACAACTTTTGGTGTCGTAACGGGGCCCGTCAGCCGTTATATCGAAGCTCTCTTCGCGATCTACAACTGGCACGGGAACGGCGACAACTTTTGGTGTCGTGACGGGGCCCGTCAGCCGTTATATCAAAGCTCTCTTCGCGCTCTACAGCCTCCAGGGGAAAGGCGACAACTTTTAGTGTCAAAACGGGGCCCATCAGCCGTTAGATCAAAGTTCTCTTCACGATCTACAACTTGCACGGGAAAGGCGACATCTTTTGTTGTCGAAATGGGGCCCATCATCAGTCAGATCAAAGCTCTCTTCGTGCTCTACAACCGCGATGGGAACGGGGACAACTTTTGAGGTCGTAAGGGGGCTGGACCATCAGATGTTATATCAAAGCTCTCTTCGCGCTCTACAATCGCCATTGGAATGGCAACATATTTTGGTGTTGTAACGGGGCCCATCTACCGTTAGATCAAAGTACACTTCACAATCTACATCGGCCACGGGAACAGCGACAACTTTTGGTGTCAGATTGGTGCCCATCAGCGGTTAGATCGAAGCTCGCTTCGTGCTCTAGAACCGCCACGGGAATGACAACAACTTGTGGTGTCGTAACGGGCCCCATTACGCGTTAGATAGAAGCTCTCTTCGCATTCTACAACCCCCAGGAGGATGGTGACAACTTTTGGTGTCAGAACGGGGCCCATCAGCCGTTTGATCGAAGCTCTCTTCACGATCTACAACTGGCACAAGAATGGCGACAACTTTTGGTGTCGTAACGGGGCCCAAAATCCGTCAAATTCTGCGCGCCCTTCAACCGCCCCGGGAAGTGCAAAAAATTTTGCTGTCGTAACAGGGCCCATCAGCCGTTAGATCAAAGCGTTCTTCGCGATGTACGACTGGCACGGGAACGACGACAACTTTTGGTGTCGTAACGGGGCCTGTCAGCCATTTTATCGAAGCTCTCTTCGCGATCTACAACTGGCACGGGAACGGCGACAACTTTTGGTGTCGTGACGGGGCCCCTCAGCCGTTATATCAAAGCTCTCTCCGCGCTCTACAGCCTCCAGGGGAAAGGCGACAACTTTTGGTGTCAAAACGGGGCCCATCAGCCGTTAGATC
>NW_010361116.1:86578-92199 GCF_000414095.1 Morus notabilis | reverse complement strand
GATGCTCTCTTCGTAATCTACGACTCGCACGGGAATGGTGACAACTTTTGGTGTCCTAACGGGGCCCAAAATCTGTCAGATCGAAGCTCTCTTCGCGCCCTACAACTGCCCCGGGAAGGGTGACAAATTTTGGTGTCGTAACGGGCCCATCAGCAGTTAGATCGATGCTCTCTTCGCGATCTAAGACTGGCACAGGAATGGCGACAACTTTTGGTGTCGTAACGGGGCCCATAATCCTTTATATCGAAGCTCTCTTGTTTACGGTGACAACTTTTGGTTTCGTAACGGGGCCCATCATCCGTTAGATCGATCTCTCTGCACTCCCTAAAACCGCCACGGAAACGGCGACAAGTTTTGGTGTCGAATTGGTGCCCATCAGCGGTTAGATCGAAGCTCTCTTCGCGCTCTAGAACCGCCACGGGAATGACGACAACTTGTAGTGTCGTACGGGCCCCATTACGCGTTAGATAGAAACTCTCTTCGCACTCTACAACCCCCAGGGGGACGGTGACAACTTTTGGTGTTGGAACGGGGCCCATCAGCCGTTTGATCGAAGCTCTCTTCGCGATCTACAACTGGCACAAGAATGGCGACAACTTTTGGTGTCGTAACGGGGCCCAAAATCTGTCAGATTCTGCGCGCCCTTCAACCGCCCCGGGAAAGGCGACAAAATTTGGTGTCGTAACGGGGGCCATCAGCCGTTAGATCAAAGCGTTCTTCGCGATGTACGATTGGCACGGGAATGGCAACAACTTTTGGTGTCGTAACGGGGCCCGTCAGCCGTTATATCGAAGCTCTCTTCGCGATCTACAACTGGCACGGGAATGGCGACAAGTTTTGTTGTCGTGACGGGGCCCGTCAGCCGTTATATCAAAGCTCTCTTCACGCTCTACAGCCTCCACGGGAAAGGCGACGACTTTGGGTGTCAAAACGGGGCCCATCGGCCGTTAGATCGAAGCTCTCTTCGTAATCTACAACTTGCACGGAAAGGCGACATCTTTTGTTGTCGAAACGGGGCCCATCATCAGTCAGATCAAAGCTCTCTTCGTGCTCTACAACCACGACGGGAACGGAGACAACTTTTGAGGTCGTAACGGGGCCGGACCATCAGATGTTATATCGACCCTCTCTTTACGCTCTACAATCACCACTGGAATGGTGACATATTTTTGGGACGTAACGGGGCCCTTCTAATGTTAGATCGAAGTACACATCGCGATCTACATCGGCCACGGGATCGGCGACAAGTTTGGTGTCGGAACGGGGCCCGTCAGCCGTTATATCGATGCTCTCTTCGTAATCTATGACTCGCACGGGAATGGCAACAACTTTTGGTGTCCTAACGGGGCCCAAAATCTGTCAGATCGAAGCTCTCTTCGCGCCCTACAACTGCCCCGGGAAGGGTGACAAATTTTGGTGTCGTAACGGGCCCATCAGCCGTTAGATCGAAGCTCTCTTCACGATCTAAGACTGGCACAGGAACGGTGACAACTTTTTGTATCGTAACAGGGCCCATAATCCATTAGATCGAAGCTCTCTTTGCGCGCTACAACCGCACGGGGAAAGGGGACAAATTTTGGTGTCGTAACGGGGCCAATCCGTCGTTAGATTGAAGCACTCTTTGTGATCTACAACTGCCACGTTTACGGTGACAACTTTTGGTTTCGTAACGGGGCCCATCATCCATTAGATCGATCTCTCGGCGCCCCCTAAACCCGCCACGGGAACGGCGACAAGTTTTGGTGTCGAAATGGTGCCCATCAGCGGTTAGATCAAAGCTCTCTTCGCGCTCTACAACCGCCACGGGAACGACGACAACTTGTGGTGTCATAACGGGCCCCATTACGCGTTAGATAGTAGCTCTCTTCGCACTATACAACCCCCAGGGGGACGGCGACAACTTTTGGTGTCGTAACGGGGCCCATCAGCCGTTTGATCGAAGCTCTCTTCGCGATCTACAACTGGCACAAGAATGGTGACAACTTTTGGTGTCGTAACGGGGCCCATCAGCCGTATCGAAGCTCTCTTCGCGATCTACAACTGGCACGGGAACGGTGACAACTTTTAGTGTCTTGACGGGGCCCGTCAGCCGTTATATCAAAGCTCTCTTCGCGCTCTACAGCCTCTAGGGGAAAGGCGACAACTTTTGGTGTCAAAACGGGGCCCATCAGCCGTTAGATCAAAGCTCTCTTCGTGATCTACAACTTGCACGGGAAAGGCGACTTCTTTTGTTGTCGAAACGGTGCCCATCATCAGTCAGATCAAAGCTCTCTTCGTGCGCTACAACCGCGACGGGAACGGGGACAACTTTTGAGGTCGTAATGGGGCCGGACCATCAGATGTTATATCAAAGCTCTCTTCGCGGTCTACAATCGCCACTGGAATGGTGACATATTTTGGTGTCGTAACGGGGCCCATCTACCGTTAGATCGAAGTACACTTCACGATCTACATCGGCCACGGGAACGGCGATAAGTTTTAGTGTCCTAATGGGGCCCGTCAGCTGTTATATCGATGCTCTCTTCGTAATCTACAGCCTCCAGGGGAAAGGTGACAACTTTTGGTGTCAAAACAGGGCCCATCAGCCGTTAGATCGATCTCTCTGCACTCCCTACAACTGCCATGGGAACGGCGACAAGTTTTGGTGTCGAAATGGTGCCCATCAGCGGTTAGATCGAAGCTCTCTTCGTGCTCTAGAACCACCACGGGAATGGCGACAACTTGTGGTGTCGTAACGGGCACCATTACGCGTTAGATAGAAGCTCTCTTCACACTCTACAACCCCCACGGGGATGGTGACAACTTTTGGTGTCGTAACGGGGCCCATCAGCCGTTTGATCGAAGCTCTCTTCGCGATCTACAACTGGCACAAGAATGGCGACAACTTTTGGAGTCGTAACGGGGCCCAAAATCCATCAGATTCTGCGCGCCCTTCAGCCGCCCCGGAAATGGCGACAAGTTTTGGTGTGGAATTGGTGCCCATCAGCCGTTAGATCAAAGCGTTCTTCACGATGTACGACTGGCACGGGAACGGCGACAACTTTTGGTGTCATAACGGGGCCCGTCAGCCGTTATATCGAAGCTCTCTTCGCGATCTACAATTGGCACGGGAATGGCGACAACTTTTGGTGTCGTAACGTGGCCCGTCAGCAGTTATATCAAAGTTTTCTTCGCGCTCTACAGCCTCCAGTGGCAAGGCGACAACTTTTGGTGTCAAAACGGGGCCTATCAGCCGTTAGATCGATGCTCTCTTCATGATCTACAACTTGCACGGGAAAGGCGACATCTTTTGTTGTCAAAACGGGGCCCATCATCAGTGAGATCGAAGTTCCCTTCGTGCTCTACAACCGCGATGGGAACGGGGACAACTTTTGAGGTCGTAACGGGGCCGGACCATCAGATGTTATATCGAAGCTCTCTTCGCGCTCTACAATCGCCACTGGAATGGTGACATATTTTGGTGTCGTAACGGGGCCCATCAACCGTTAGATCGAAGTACACTTCGCGATCTACATCGGCCACGGGAACGGTGACAAGTTTTGGTGTCGTAACAGGGCCCGTTAGCCGTTATATCAATGCTCTCTTCGTAATCTACGACTCGCACGGGAATGGCGACAACTTTTGGTGTCCTAACAGGGCCTAAAATCCGTCAGCTCGACGCACTCTTTGCGCCCTACGACCGCCACGGGAAGGGTGACAAATTTTGGTGTCGTAACGGGCCCATCAGCCGTTAGATTGAAGCTCTCTTCGTGATCTAAGACTGGCACAGGAATGGCGACAACTTTTGGTGTCGTAATGGGGCCCATGATCCTTTAGATCGAAGCTCTCTTTGCGCGCTACAACCGAATGGCGAAGGGCGACAAATTTTGGTGTCGTAACGGGGCCAATCAGCCTTTAGATTGAAGCTCTCTTTGCGATCTACAACTGCCACGTTTACGGTGACAACTTTTGGTTTCGTAACGGGGCCCATCATCCGTTATATCGATCTCTCTGCGCTCCCTACAACTGCCTCGGGAACGGCGACAAGTTTTGGTGTCGAAATGGTGCCCATCAACGGTTAGATCGAAGCTCTCTTCGCGCTCTAGAACCGCCAGGGGAATGGTGACAACTTGTGGTGTCGTAACGGGCCCCATTACGCGTTAGATAGAAGATCTCTTCGCATTCTACAACCCCCACAGGGACGGCAACAACTTTTGGTGTCGTAACGGGTCCCATCAGCCATTTGATTGAAGCTCTCTTCGTGATCTACAACTGGCACAAGAATGGTGACAACTTTTGGTGTCGTAACGGGGCCCAAAATCTGTCAGATTCTGCGCGCCCTTCAACTGCCCCGGGAAGGGTGACAAATTTTGGTGTCGTAACGGGGCCCATCAACCGTTAGATCGAAGCGTTCTTCACGATGTACGATTGGCACGGGAACGGCGACAACTTTTGGTGTCATAAAGGGGCCCATCAACCGTTATATTGAAGCTCTCTTTGCGATCTACAACTGCCACGGGAATGGGGACAACTTTTGGTGTCGTGATGGGGCCCGTCAGCCATTATATCAAAGCTCTCTTCGCGCTATACAGCCTCCAGGGGAAAGGCGACAACTTTTGGTGTCAAAACGGGGCCAATCAGCCATTAGATCGAAGCTCTCTTCATGATCTACAACTTGCACGGGAAAGGCAACATCTTTTGTTGTCAAAACGGGGCCCATCATCAGTCAGATCAAAGTTCTCTTCGTGCTCTACAACCGCGGTGGGAACGGGGACAACTTTTGAGGTCGTAACGGGGCCAGACCATCAGATGTTATATCGAAGCTCTCTTCGCGCTCTACAATCGCCACTGGAATGGTGACATATTTTGGTGTTGTAACGGGGCCCATCAACCGTTAGATCGAAGTACACTTCGCGATCTACATCGGCCACGGGAACGGCGACAAGTTTTGGTGTCATAATGGGGCCCGTCAGCCGTTATATCAATGCTCTCTTCATAATCTACGACTCACACGGGAATGGTGACAACTTTTGGTGTCCTAACGGGGCCCAAAATCTGTCAGATCGAAGCTCTCTTCGCGCCCTACAACCGCCCCGGGAAGGGTGATAAATTTTGGTGTCGTAACAGGCCCATCAGCCGTTAGATTGAAGCTCTCTTCGCGATCTAAGACTAGCACAGGAACGGTGACAACTTTTGGTGTCGTAACGGGGCCCATGATCCTTTATATCGAAGCTCTCTTTGCACGCTACAACCGCACGGGGAAGGGTGACAAATTTTGGTGTCGTAACGGGGCCAATCAGCCATTAGATTGAAGCTCTCTTTACGATCTACAACTGCCACGTTTATGGTGACAACTTTTGGTTTCGTAACGGGGCCCATCATCCGTTAGATCGATCTCTCTGCGCTCCCTACAACCACCACGGGAACAGCGACAAGTTTTGGTGTCGAAATGGTGCCCATCAATGGTTCGATCGAAGCTCTCTTCGCGCTCTAGAACTGCCACGGGAACGGCGACAACTTGTGGTGTCATAACGGGCCCCATTACGCGTTAGATAGAAGCTCTCTTCGCACTCTACAACCCCCACGGGGATGGCGACAACTTTTGGTGTCGTAACGGGGCCCATCAGCCGTTTGATCGAAGC
>NW_010361116.1:85246-86248 GCF_000414095.1 Morus notabilis | reverse complement strand
TTAGATCGAACCATATGATGCTGGTCTTGGGGCATGGGAGTTGGACTCTGTGGTTGATCTAGACATGTTCACAACATGTTGAATAGACCATGTGACTGATTAGGTTAGAGTAAAAACCGTTTACAGAACTCTAAACCTAATTGTCACAACTTAAGTATATTTGTATAATTATCTCAATCCTGAAGTGAATACATAACTCGACTTAATTTCTCATGATTTTTGATTCACCAGTGAAATTAGTTCATAGTGTTTGAACAACATCTCGGCTATTGGGATCAGGACAAAATTGAGTTGGAGTTATGTGATTCACAGATATGGAATTCGTAAGAAATAATATCACCTCATGCTTTATTGATGGGTGTGTGAATAAATAAACCAGGCCTGGTATTCAATGATGATATTCATTGATTAAGACATCGTGACATGTGCGAGACATCTTACGAACATATGTCTTTCTTATTCACAGTCAAATAAAGGAGTTGAGGAAATAATGATTGGAATGGTAAAACGGTAATATTCTATACCATTCTGATCACTGATATTTACGAAGGATAATAATGCATTTATTCTGTGGACCGTGTGATAAATTGTATTAACACCATCAGAAAATAGCGCATATGAATCGAGAGATTATTCGGCATCAAACTTTTAGTGGAGTCGTGGGATGTTGGAATTAAATATGTCGATAATTTATCGAGATAAGTTAGTCGAGTATTGTAATTCCATAGCTTTGTTCATGTGGGTCCATTCGGTCTCAAGGCTAGCTCTAATAAGTGGGAAAATATAAACTGATATTTTGTTATATAATTATGTTTAAAAATTCATTGTGTTATTTTTCATTTATTTGATAATTGAAAAAAAAAAAGGAATGAATTTGAATTTTGAAATTAATAGTGATTAATTTAAAATTCAAAATAAAATTTAAACATCATTTTATTTGGCAACTAAAGGAGAGAGAAAGTTGATTTTATTTGGAAAATTCAGAAATCCCTTGCTATATGG
>NW_010361116.1:79412-81989 GCF_000414095.1 Morus notabilis | reverse complement strand
AACTGTCCTACTTACCTCAAGGAGGTTAAAGCTAAAGGTACATTACTTGTTACCGAAGCCTGTTTTGTGGCTGACTCTACTTTTTCTTGGATTATGGACTCTGGAGCCACTAATCATGTTTGTTGTTCTCTGCAGGGGTTCAGGGAAAGCAAAAGGCTTAGCAAGGGCGAGTTTAACTTTCGCTGGGGGAACGGAGCATCAGTATCAGCAACATCAGTTGGTAGTATTAAATTAGTTTTTGAGAATAGTTTCATTGTTTTGAACAATGTTTATTATGTCCCGGTTTTTGGGAAAAACCTTATTTCTGTAGCTCGTTTGGTTGAGCAAGGATATTCTTTAGGATTTAATAATGATGTTATTCAAATTCTTAAGAATGGTTTCATGATTACTTTTATAGTCATGATAAACAATCTGTTCTACGTCAAACCAATTATTCCAACGATTTATGATACTGAATTGAATAATGATTCAATTAGGGATAGTAAAAGATTGAGGTTAGACCCAACAGATCAAACCTATAAATGGCATCTACGTCTTGGACATATTAGCCTTGACAGGATCAAAAGGTTGGTAAGAGACGGTCCCTTACAAACCTTAAGTGTAGGCTCACTACCTACATGTGAATCCTGCATAGAAGGAAAAATGACCAAGAGACCCTTTTCAGCGAAGGGTAATAGAGCTGATGAATGCCTAGAACTCATACATAGTGATGTATGTGGGCCATTTAATATCCAAGCAAGAGGAGGATATGAATATTTCATAACCTTCACAAATGACTATTCTTGTTTTGGTCATATTTATCTAATGCGTCAAAAGTCTGAAACCTTTGAAAAGTTCAAAGAATTCAAGGCCTTGGTTGAAAAACAATTAGACAAACGGATCAAAACACCACGATCTGATCGTGGTGGTGAATACTTGCTAGGAGAGTTCGAAGACTTTCTTAAGGAAGAAGGCATATTTTCTCAACTGACTGCGCCAGGTACTCCACAGCAGAATGGCGTGTCAGAAAGAAGGAACCGAACTCTATTAGATATGGTTAGATCAATGATGAGTTACTCATCCCTTCCAGATTCCTTTTGGGGATATGCTTTGGAAACAACAGCATATATTCTGAACCAAGTTCCATCTAAAGCAGTGCCTGGAACTCCATATGAAAGATGGAGTGGCAAGAAGTCATCTCTTGGCCACACCAGAATATAGGGCTGCCCAGCACATGTGCTTAGAAAGAAGACTAGTAAGTTAGCCAGTCGTTCAGAATTATGCCTGTTTGTAGGATATCCTAAAGGGACACAAGGCTACATCTTCTATAGTCCTACCGATCAGAAAACATTCGTTAGCACGAATGCTCATTTTCTAGAAGAGGATTTTGTGAAGAATATGAAGCCTAGAAGCAGGCTTGTACTTGAGGAATTGACTGGTGAAAATGTTCAGGTAACATATCCATGTTTTATTCCTGAACCGATAACAGATGAACCACAACAAGAACTAACACCAATAAAGCCTCGACGTAGTGGGAGGGTTGTGAGACAACCCGATAGGTATATGTCTTATGGAGATGCATTGGCTGCAGTCTCAGATTTAGACGTTGATGAACCTGTCTCCTACTCGAAGGCTATGGCAAGTTCTGAAGCAAACCTATGGCATGGAGACATGAATGCCGAAATACAATCGATGTATAAAAATGGTGTATGGACTCTGATAGATCCTCCTGAAGGGGTAAAACCCGTAGGGTGTAAATGGATCTACAAGAAGAAGAGGGGTCCAGATGGGAATGTAGAGACATTCAAAGCAAGACTAGTAGCCAAGGGCTACACCCAGAAAGAAGGAATTGACTATGAGGATACCTTCTCTCCGGTGGCTATGCTTAAATCCATCCGCATTCTCCTATCCATTGTTGCTGCCTTAGATTATGAAATCTGGCAGATGGATGTGAAGACAACTTTTCTGAATGGCAACCTGGATGAGCGCATTTATATGGCACAACCAGATGGATTCATTGAAAAAGGTCAAGAAGAAAAGGTTTATGAATTGCAAAAATCCATTTATGGACTAAAGCAGGCATCCAGATCATGGAATATCAGATTCGATGAGACTGTTAAAACTTATGGTTTTGTTCAGTCATTGGATGAGCCTTGTGTGTATAAGCTGATACAAGAAGGCAAAGTGGTTTTCTTAGTCTTATATGTCGATGACATACTACTCATTGGGAATGATGTAGGAAGACTGACTGAGGTTAAGCTCTGGCTGGCAAAGCAATTTGACATGAAGGATCTAGGAGAAGCTGCCTATGTTCTGGGAATTCAAATCTTTCGAGATCAGAAGAACAAACAATTGGCACTATCTCAAGCATCCTATATCGATAAGGTAATGGACCGATTCGCCATGCAAAACTCCAAGAAGGGTTATCTACCCTTCAGACATGGAGTATCCCTCTCAAAGGAGCAGTCTCCCAAGACTCCTCAAGAAGAGGAAGACATGAGCCGAGTTCCTTACGCTTCAGCCGTAGGAAGCCTCATGTATGCAATGCTTTGCACCAGACCTGATATATGCTACGCGGTAGGCATGGTGAGTAGATTC
>NW_010361116.1:75124-77800 GCF_000414095.1 Morus notabilis | reverse complement strand
AAAATAAAAGGAATGAATTTGAATTTTGAAATTAATAGTGATTAATTTAAAATTCAAAATAAAATTTAAACATGATTTTATTTGGCAACTAAAGGAGAGAGAAAGTTGATTTTATTTTGGAAAATTCAGAAATCCCTTGCTATATGGGGAATTCGAATTTTGCTCCAAAAGAGAGAAGGAAAATTCAGAAATCCCTAGCCATAAGGGGAATTTCAGATTTTGATCCTAGAGAGAAGGGGAAATTCGAAAATCCCATCTAGGGTTTGAGTTTTTGCAGCATAATCCTCATTCAGGTGTTGATTCCATAACTCCAATCAAACAATGGAATCAGTTTATGATTCCAGCGCATTCCAATTTCATCCCCATTACCATTCCCATTACCATTCCCATTACCATTCCGTCACTGTAACCAAACGCACCCTTAGAGTCATAGTCTTGAATCAACGAGTGGTTTTTGGTGTGATCGTATCGATAGATCAACGATCTTGTTTCACGGTAATTCTCCATCTCGGAACGTGAGATAGTGAGACAAGATCCTTGCGGTCATTTTTGATTCAATCGTCACAAAGGTATGATTGTCATTTTATTCCTTTGTCTATAAACATATATCATGCATGTATCTCTCGTTGTGGTTTACATTTAATTTGGAATTAAATGGATATGTTAAAATTTTTGAAATTCCACCTACAAGTTTGTTGTTGTTCAAATGATTTTTCTTAAAAAATCACAACTAGATCCTACACAAAATTTTGGTGTCGTAACGGGCCCATCAGCCGTTAGATCGAAGCTCTCTTTGTGATCTAATACTGGCATAGGAACGGCGACAACTTTTGGTGTCGTAACGGGGCCCATAATCCTTTAGATCGAAGCTCTCTTTGCGCGCTACAACTGTACGGGGAAGGGCGATAAATTTTGGTGTCGTAACGGGCCAATCAGCCGTTAGATTGAAGCTCTCTTTGCAATCTACAACTGCCACGTTTACGGTGACAACTTTTGGTTTCGTAACGGGGCCCATCATCCGTTAGATCGATCTCTCTGCGCTCCCTACAACCGCCACGAGAACGGCGACAAGTTTTGGTGTTGAAATGGTGCCCATCAGCGGTTAGATCGAAGCTCTCTTCACGCTCTAGAGCCGCCACGGGAACGGTGACAACTAGTGGTGTCGTAACAGGCCCCATTACACATTAGATAGAAGCTCTCTTCGCACTCTACAACCCCCATGGGGACGGCGACAACTTTTGGTGTCGTAACGGGGCCCATCAACCATTTGATCGAAGCTTTCTTCGCGATCTATAACTGGCACGAGAACGGTGACAACTTTTAGTACCGTGACGGGGCCCGTCAGCCGTTATATCAAAGCTCTCTTCGCGCTCTAAAGCCTGCAGGGGAAAGGTGACAACTTTTGGTGTTAAAATGGGGCCCATCAGCCGTTAGATCGAAGCTCTTTTCACGATCTACAACTTGCATGGGAAAGGTGACATCTTTTGTTGTCGAAACGGGGCCCATCATCAGTCAGATCGAAGCTCTCTTCGAGCTCTACAACCGCGACGGGAACGGGGACAACTTTTGAGGTCGTAATGGGGCAGACCATCAGATGTTATATCAAAGCTCTCTTCGCGCTCTACAATCACCATTGGAATGGCGACATATTTTGGTGTCGTAATAGGGCCCATCAACCGTTAGATCGAAGTACACTTCGCGATCTACATCAGCCACGGGAACGGCGACAAGTTTTGGGGTCGTAACGGGGCCCGTCAGCCATTATATCGATGCTCTCTTCGTAATCTACGACTCGCACAGGATTGGCGACAACTTTGGTGTCCTAATGGGGCCCAAAATCCATCAGATCGAAGCTCTCTTCGCGCCCTACAACAACCCTGGGAAGGGTGACAAATTTTGGTGTCGTAACGGGCCCATCAGCCGTTAGATCGAAGCTCTCTTCGCGATCTAAGACTGGCACAGGAACGGCGACAACTTTTGGTGTCGTAACGGGGCCCATAATCCTTTAGATCGAAGCTCTCTTTGCGCGCTACAACCGTACGGGGAAGGGCAAAAATTTTTGGTGTCGTAACGGGGCCAATCAGCCGTTAGATTGAAGCTCTCTTTGCGATCTACAACTGCCACGTTTACGGAGACAACTTTTGGTTTCGTAACGGGGCCCATCATCCGTTAGATCGATCTCTCTGCGCTCCCTACAACCGCCACGGGAACGGCGACAAGTTTTGGTGTTGAAATGGTGCCCATCAGCGGTTAGATCGAAGCTCTCTTCGCACTCTAGAACCACCATGGGAACGGTGCCAACTTATGGTGTCGTAACGGGCCCCATTACGCGTTAGATAGAAGCTCTCGTCGCACTCTAAAACCCCCACGGGGACGGCGACAACTTTTGGTGTCGAAACGGGGCCCATCAGCCGTTTGATTGAAGTTCTCTTCGCGATCTACAATTGGCACAAGAATGGCGACAACTTTTGTTGTCGTAACGGGGCCCAAAATCTGTCAGATTCTACGCGCCCTTCAACCGCCCTGGGAAGGGCGACAAATTTTGGTGTCGTAACGGGGCCCATCAGTCGTTAGATCGAAGCGTTCTTCACGATGTATGACTGGCACGGGAACGGCGATAACTTTTGGTGTCGTAACGGGGCCCGTCAGCCGTTATATCGAAGCTCTCTTCGCGAT
>NW_010361116.1:73012-75033 GCF_000414095.1 Morus notabilis | reverse complement strand
GTGAAACGGCTCCAACTTTTGGTGTCAAACCGGGGCCCATCAGCCGTTAGATCGAAGCTCTCTTCACGATCTACAACTTGCACGGGAAAGGCGGCATCTTTTGTTGTCAAAATGGGGCCCATCATCAGTCAGATCGAAGCTCTCTTCGTGCTCTACAACCGCGATGGGAACGGGGATAACTTTTGAGGTCGTAAAGGGGTCGGACCATCAGATGTTATATCGAAGCTCTCTTCCTGCTCTACAATCGCCACTGGAATGGCGACATATTTTGGTGTCGTAACGGGGCCCATCAACCGTTAGATCGAAGTACACTTCACGATCTACATCGGCCACCGGAACGGCGACAAGTTTTGGTGTCGTAGCGGGGCCCATCAGCCGTTATATCGATGCTCTCTTCGTAATCTACGACTCGCACGTGAATGGCGAGAACTTTTGGTGTCCTAACGGGGCCCAAAATCTGTCAGATCGAAGCTCTCTTCGCGCCCTACAACCGCCCCGGGAAGGGTGACAAATTTTGGTGTCGTAACGGGGCCCACCAGCCCCTAGATTGAAGTTCTCTTCGCGATCTAAGACTGGCACAGGAACGGTGACAACTTTCGGTGTCGTAACGGGGCCCATAATCGTTTAGATCGAAGCTCTCTTTGCGCGCAACAACCGCACGGGGAAGGGGGACAAATTTTGGTGTCGTAACGGGGCCAATCAGCAGTTAGATCGAAGCTCTCTTTGCGATCTACAACTGCCACGTTTACGGTGACAACTTTTGGTTTTGTAACGGGGCCCATCATCCGTTAGATCGATCTCTCTGCGCTCCCTACAACCGGCACGGGAACGGTGACAAGTTTTGGTGTTGAAATGGTGCCCATCCGCGGTTTGATCGAAGCTCTCTTCGTGATCTACAACTGCCACGAGAATGGTGAAACTTTTGGTGTCGTAACGGGGCCCATCAACCGTTAGATCGAAGCTCTCATCGTGATCTACGAATGGCATGGGAACGGTGAAAACTTTTGGTGTCGTAACGAAGCCCACAATCCATCAGCTCAAAGCTCTCGTGATCTACAACTGGCACAAGAATGGCGACAACTTTTGGTGTCGTAACGGGGCCCAAAATCCGTCAAATTCTGCGCGCCCTTCAACCGCCCCGGGAAGGGTGACAAATTTTGGTGTCGTAACGGGGCCCATTAGCCGTTAGATCGAAGCGTTCTTCACGATGTATGACTAGCACAGGAACGGCGATAACTTTTGGTGTCGTAACGGGGCCTGTCAGCCGTTATATCGAAGCTCTCTTCGCGATCTACAACTTGCACGGGAAAGGCAACATCTTTTGTTGTCAAAACGGGGCCCATCAACCATTAGATCGAAGCTCTCTTCGCGATCTACAACTTGCACGGGAAAGGCAACATCTTTTGTTGTCAAAACGGGGCCCATCAACCATTAGATCGAAGCTCTCTTCGCGATCTACAACTTGCACGGGAAAGGCAACATCTTTTGTTGTCAAAACGGGGCCCATCATCAGTCTGATCGAAGCTCTCTTCGTGCTCTACAACCGCGACGGGAACGGGGCTGTTGGAAATGTGTACATAAAGTAGGATAAAATTTGTTATTTGTGAAATGACAAATGTCAGACATTATTGTTTTGTTGATTTTATAAAATAAAATAAAGTTATGTTTTGATACATATTCAAGTGTGTTAGTGATATTGCTTAGTCCATAGACTGTTATCAACGAAAGAAGAGTCAGGGAAACCCTGCCGGACAAACTCTTCTGATATAGTTTAAAATAGATATTCGCAGTCTTAGGATCGATTGGGCAATTGAATCCGATTATGACTGTTAGATCGAACCATATGATGCTGGTCTCGGGGCATGGGAGTTGGACTCTGTGGTTGATCTAGCCATGTTCACAACATGTTGAATAGACCATGTGACTGATTAGGTTAGAGTAAAAACCGTTTACAGAACTCTAAACCTAATTGTCACAACTTAAGTATATTTGTATAATTATCTCAATCCTGAAGTGAATAC
>NW_010361116.1:72802-72936 GCF_000414095.1 Morus notabilis | reverse complement strand
AGTTGGAGTTATGTGATTCACAGATATGGAATTCGTAAGAAATAATATCACCTCATGCTTTATTGATGGGTGTGTGAATAAATAAACCAGGCCTGGTATTCAATGATGATATTCATTGATTAAGACATCGTGAC
>NW_010361116.1:71781-72443 GCF_000414095.1 Morus notabilis | reverse complement strand
GAATTAAATATGTCGATAACTTATCGGGATAAGTTAGTCAAGTATTGTAATTCCATAGCTTTGTTCATGTGGGTCCATTCGGTCTCAAGGCTAGCTCTAATAAGTGGGAAAATAGAAATTGATATTTTGTTATATAATTATGTTTAAAAAATTCATTGTGTTATTTTTCATTTATTTGATAATTGAAAAATAAAAGGAATGAATTTGAATTTTGAAATTAATAGTGATTAATTTAAAATTCAAAATAAAATTTAAACATGATTTTATTTGGCAACTAAAGGAGAGAGAAAGTTGATTTTATTTTGGAAAATTCTTGCTCCAAAAGATAGAAGGAAAATTCGGAAACCCCTAGCCATATGGGAAATTTCGGATTTTGATCCTAGAGAGAAGGGGAAATTCGAAAATCCCATCTAGGGTTTGAGTTTTTGAATTCCCTCCTATAAAAGGATTTTATTGAAAACCCTAGCTATGAGTTTTTAAGAGAAGGAAAAATCTCACACTTTTCTCTCCTAAGGGTGGCCGAAATTTTAAGACAAAAATAGAAGGAAAAATTGTTTCCTTAGGTTTTTTGAAAAGAGCCCACTCTCTCATCCCAAAACACTTTAGAGTCATAGTCTTGAATCAACGAGTGGTTTTTGGTGTGATCGTATCGATAGATCAAC
>NW_010361116.1:62660-71709 GCF_000414095.1 Morus notabilis | reverse complement strand
GAGACAAGATCCTTGCGGTCATATTTGATTCAATCGTCACAAAGGTATGACTGTCATTTTATTCCTTTGTCTATAAACATATATCATGCATGTATCTCTCGTTGTGGTTTACATTTAATTTGGAATTAAATAGATATGTTAAATTTTTTGAAATTTTGCCTACAAGTTTGTTGTTGTTCAAATGATTTTTCATTGTAAAAATCACAACTAGATCCTACAGGGACAACTTTTGAGGCCGTAACGGGGCCGGACCATCAGATGTTATATCGAAGCTCTCTTCGCGCTCTACAATCGCCACTGGAATGGCGACATATTTTGGTGTCGTAACGAGGCCCATCAACCGTTAGATCGAAGTACAATTCGCGATCTACATCGGCCACGGGAACGGCGACAAGTTTTGGTTTCGTAACAGGGCCTGTCAGCCGTTATATCGATGCTCTCTTCGTAATCTATGACTCGCACGTGAATGGTGACAACTTTTGGTGTCCTAACGGGGCCCAAAATCCGTCAGATTGAAGCTCTCTTCGCGCCCTACAACCGCCCCGGGAAGGGAGACAAATTTTGGTGTCGTAACGGGCCCATCAGCCGTTAGATCGAAGCTCTCTTCGTGATCTACAACTGCCACGTTTACGGCGACAACTTTTGGTTTTGTAACGGGTCCCATCATCCGTTAGATCGATCTCTCTGCGCTGCCTACAACCGCCACGGGAACGGTGACAAATTTTGGTGTCGAAATTGTGCCCATCAACAGTTAGATAGAAGCTCTCTTCACGATCTACAACTAGCACAAGAATGGCGACAACTTTTGGTGTCATAACGGGGCCCAAAATCCGTCGATTCTGCGCGCCCTTCAACCACCCCGGGAAGGGTGACAAGTTTTACTGTCGTGACGGGGCCCAGCAGCCGTTGGATCGAAGCGTTCTTCGCGATGTACGACTGGCACGGGAACGGCGATAACTTTTGGTGTCGTAACGGGGCCCGTCAGCCGTTATATCAAAGCTCTCTTCGCGCTCTACAGCCTCCAGGGGAAAGGCAACAACTTTTGGTGTCAAAACGGGGCCCATCAGCCGTTAGATCGAACCTCTCTTCGCGATCTACAAGTTGCACGGGAAAGGCGACATCTTTAGGTGTCAAAATGGGGCCCATCATCAGTCAGATCGAAGCTCTCTTCGTGCTCCACAACCGCGACGGGAACGGGGACAACTTTTGAGGTCGTAACGGGGCCGGACCATCAGAAGTTATATCGAAGCTCTCTTCCCGCTCTACAATCGCCACTAGAATGGTGACATATTTTGGTGTCGTAACGGGGCCCATCAACCGTTAGATCGATGTACACTTCGCGATCTACATCGGCCACGGGAACGGCGACAAGTTTTGGTGTCAGAACGGGGCCCATCCGCCGTTATATCGTTATATCGATGCTTTCTTCGTAATCTACGACTCGCACGGGAATGGTGACAACTTTTGGTGTCCTAACGGGGCCCAAAATCCGTCATATCGAAGCTCTCTTCGCACCCTACAACCGCCCCGGGAAGGGTGGCAAATTTTGGTGTCGTAACAGGCCCATCAGCCGTTAGATCGAAGCTCTCCTTGCGATCTAAGACTGGCATAGGAACGACGACAACTTTTGGTGTCATAATGGGGCCCATAATCCTTTAGATCGAACCTCTCTTTGCGCGCTACAATCGCATGGGGAAGGGCGACAAATTTTGGGGTCGTAACGGGGCCAATCAGCTGTTAGATCGAAGCTCTCTTTGCGATCTACTACTGCCACGTTAACGGCGGCAACTTTTGGTTTCCTAACGGGGCCCATCATCCGTTAGGTCGATCTCTCTGCGCTCCCTACAACCGCCACGGGAACGGCGACAAGTTTTGGTGTCGAAATGGTGCCCATCAGCGGTTAGATCGAAGCTCTCTTCGCGATCTAGAACCGCCTCGGGAACGGCGACAACTTGTGGTGTCGTAACGGGCCCCATTACGCGTTAGATCAATGCTCTCTTCGCACTCTACAACCCCCACGGGGACGGTGACAACTTTTGGTGTCGTAAAGGGGCCCATTAGCCGTTTGATCGAAGCTCTCTTCGTGATCTACAACTGGCACAAGAATGGCGACAACTTTTGGTGTGGTAACGGGGCCCAAAATCTGTTCGATTCTGCGCGCCTTTCAACCGCCCCGGGAAGGGCGACAAATTTTGGTGTCGTAACGGGGCCCATCAGCCGTTAGATCAAAGCGTTCTTCGCGATGTACGACTGGCACGGGAACGGTGATAACTTTTGGTGTCGTAACGGGGCCCATCAGCCGTTAGATCAAAGCGTTCTTCGCGATGTACGACTGGCACGGGAACGGTGATAACTTTTGGTGTCGTAACGGGGCCCATCAGCCGTTAGATCAAAGCGTTCTTCGCGATGTACGACTGGCACGGGAACGGTGATAACTTTTGGTGTCGTAACGGGGCCCATCAGCCGTTAGATCGAAGCTCTCTTCGCGATCTACAACTTGCATGGGAAAGTTGACATCTTTTGTTGTCGAAACGGGTCCCATCATCCGTTATATCGTAGCTCTCTTCGTGCTCTACAACCGCGACGGGAACGGGGACAACCTTTAAGGTCGTAACGGGGCCGGACCATCAGATGTTATATCGAAGCTCTCTTCGCGCTCTACAATCGCCACTGGAATGGCGACATATTTTGGTGTCATAACGGGGCCCATCAACCGTTAGATCGAAGTACAATTCGCGATCTACATCGGCCACGGGAACGGCGACAAGTTTTGGTGTCGGAACGGGGCCCATCAGCCGTTATATCGATGGTCTCTTCGTAATCTACGACTCACACGGGAATGGTGACAACTTTTGGTGTCCTAACGGGTCCCAAAATCCGTCAGATCGAAGCTCTCTTCGCGCCCTACAACCGCCCTGGGAAGGGTGGCAAATTTTGGTGTCGTAACAGGCCCATCAGCTGTTAGATCGAAGCTCTCTTCGTGATCTAAGACTGGCAAAGGAACGGCGACAACTTTTGGTGTCGTAACGGGGCCCATAATCCTTTAGATCGAAGCTCTCTTTGCGCGCTACAACCGCATGGGGAAGGGCGACAAATTTTGGTGTCGTAACGGGGCCAATCAGCCATTAGATCGAAGCTCTCTTTACGATCTACTACTACCACGTTTACGGCGACAACTTTTGGTTTCGTAACGGGGCCCATCATCCGTTAGATCGATCTCTCTGCAGTCCCTACAACCGCCCCGGGAACGGCGACTAGTTTTGGTGTCGAAATGGTGCCCCTCTGCGGTTAGATCGTAGCTCTCTTTGCGCTCTAGAACCGCCATGGGAACGGCGACAACTTGTGGTGTCGTAACGGGCCCCATTACGCATTAGATAGAAGCTATCTTCGCACTCTACAACCCCCACGGGGACGGCGACAACTTTTGGTGTCGTAACGGGGCCCATCAACCGTTTGATCGAAGTTCTCTTCGCGATCTACAACTGGCACAAGAATGACGACAACTTTTGGTGTCGTAACGGGGCCCAAAATCTGTCAGATTTTGCGCGCCCTTTAACCGCCCCGGGAAGGGCGACAAATTTTGGTGTCGTAATGGGGCCCATCAGCCGTTAGATCAAAGCGTTCTTCGCGATGTACGACTGGCACGGGAACGGTGACAACTTTTGGTGTCGTAACGAGGCCCGTCAGCCGTTATATCGAAGCCCTCTTCGCAATCTACAACTGGCATGGGAACGGCGACAACTTTTTGTAGGATCTAGTTGTGATTTTTAATGAAAAATCATTTGAACAACAACAAACTTGTAGGCCGAATTTTAAAAAATTTAACATATCTATTTAATTCTAAATTAAATGTAAACCACAACGAGAGATACATGCATGATATATGTTTATAGACAAAGGAACAAAATGACAATCATACCTTTGTGATGATTGAATCAAATAAATTTTTCCTTCTATTTTGTCTCAAAATTTCGGCCACCCTTAGGAGAGAAAAGTGTGAGATTTTTCATATTATAAAAAACTCATATCTAGGGTTTTCAATAAAATCCTTTTATAGGAGGAAATTCAAAAACTCAAACCCTAGATGGGATTTTCGAATTTCCCCTTCTCTCTTGGATCAAAGTCCGAAATTCCCATATGGCTGGGGATTTCTGAATTTTCCTTCTCTCTTTTGGAGCAAAATTCGAATTCCCCATTTGGCAAGGGATTTCTGAATTTTCCAAAATAAAATCAACTTTCTCTCTCCTTTAGTTGCCAAATAAAATCATGTTTAAATTTTATTTTGAATTTTAAATTAATCACTATTAATTTCAAAATTCAAATTCATTCCTTTTTTTTTTTCAATTATCAAATAAATGAAAAATAACACAATGAATTTTTAAACATAATTATATAACAAAATATCAGTTTCTATTTTCTCACTTATTAGAGCTAGCCTTGAGACCGAATGGACCCACATGAACAAAGCTATGGAATTACAATACTCGACTATCCCGATAAGTTATCGACATATTTAATTCTGACATCGCACGACTCCACTAAAAGTTCGATGCCGAATAATCTCTCGATTCATATGCGCTATTTTCTGATGGTGTTAATACAATTTATCACACGGTCCACAGAATAAATGCATTATTATCTTTCGTAAATATCAGTGATCAGAATGGTATATTATATTACCGTTTTACCATTCCAATCATTATTTCCGCAACTCCTTTATTTGACTGTGAATAAGAAAGACATATATTCGTAAGATGTCTCGCACATGTCACGATGTCTTAATCAATGAATATCATCATTGAATACCAGGCCTGGTTTATTTATTCACACACACATCAATAAAGCATGACGTGATATTATTTCCTACGAATTCCATATCTGTGAATCACATAACTCCAACTCAATTTTGTCATGATCCCAATAGCCGAGATGTTGTTCAAAACTGTGAAACTAATCTCACTGGTGAATCAAAAATCATGAGAAATTAAGTCGAGTTATGTATTCACTTCAGGATTGAGATAATTATACAAATATACTTAAGTTGTGACAATTAGGTTTAGAGTTCAGTAAACGATTTTTACTCTAACCTAATCAGTCACATGGTCTATTCAACATGTTGTGAACATGTCTAGATCAACCACAGAGTCCAACTCCCATGCCCCGAGACCAGCATCATATGGTTCGATCTAACAGTCATAATCGGATCCGATTGCCCAATCAATCCTAAGACTGCAAATATGTATTTTAAACTATATCAGAAGAGCTTGTCCGGCAGGGATTCCCTGACTCTTCTTTCGTTGATAATAGTCTATGGACTAAGCAATATCACTAACACTCTTGAATATGTATCAAAACATAACTTTATTTTATTTTATAAAATCAGCGAAACAATAATGTCTGACATTTGTCATTTCACAAATAACAAATTTTATCCTACTTTATGGACACATTTCCAACAAACTCCCACTTGGACTTAAAGTAGGTGTGTACAATCTCGCATGCCCAAACCCTCCAGATGGCTATCTAAGACTTTACCAGATAAAGCCTTTGTGAATGGATCAGCCAAGTTGTCATGTGTTGATATCTTAAAGTAGGTTCCTTAGAGTTTGTGACAGCCCCACTGTTATCGTAATACAGTACCATGGGCCTATCAGCTTCCGGAACAATTTCCAGTGATAGAAGGAACTTCTTAAGCCATACGGCCTCTTTTGTAGCTTCACAAGCTGCCACATATTCGGCCTCCATGGTGGAGTCAGCTATGCAAGTCTGCTTAATACTCCTCCATACCACCGAACCCCCATTCAGGACAAACACTGATCCTGAAGTGGATTTCCTGGAATCCTTGTCCGATTGGAAGTTGGAGTCGGTGTATCCCGTCATAGTCAGGTCAGTACCTGAATATACAAGCATATAGTTCCTTGTTCTCCTAAGATACTTGAGGATATGCTTGACAGCAACCCAGTGCTCGGGTCCAGGGTTAGACTGGAATCTACTCACCACGCCTACCGCGTAGCATATATCAGGTCTGGTGCAAAGCATTGCATACATGAGGCTTCCTACGGCTGAAGCGTAAGGAACTCGGCTTATGTCTTCCTCTTCTTGAGGAGTCTTGGGAGACTGCTCCTTTGAGAGGGATACTCCATGTCTGAAGGGTAGATAACCCTTCTTGGAGTTTTGCATGGCGAATCGGTCCATTACCTTATCGATATAGGATGCTTGAGATAGTGCCAATTGTTTGTTCTTCCGAACTCGAAAGATTTGAATTCCTAGAACATAGGCAGCTTCTCCTAGATCCTTCATGTCAAACTGCTTTGCCAGCCAGAGCTTAACCTCAGTCAGTCTTCCTACATCATTCCCAATGAGTAGTATGTCATCCACATATAAGACTAAGAAAACCACTTTGCCTTCTTGTATCAGCTTATACACACAAGGCTCATCCAATGACTGAACAAAACCATAAGTTTTAACAGTCTCATCGAATCTGATATTCCATGATCTGGATGCCTGCTTTAGTCCATAAATGGATTTTTGCAATTCACAAACCTTTTCTTCTTGACCCTTTTCAATGAATCCATCTGGTTGTGCCATATAAATGCGCTCATCCAGGTTGCCATTCAGAAAAGCTGTCTTCACATCCATCTGTCAGATTTCATAATCTAAGGCAGCAGCAATGGATAGAAGAATGCGGATGGATTTAAGCATAGGCACCGGAGAGAAGGTATCCTCATAGTCAATTCCTTCTTTCTGGGTGTAGCCCTTGGCTACTAGTCTTGCTTTGAATGTCTCTACATTCCCATCTGGACCCCTATTCTTCTTGTAGATCCATTTACACCCTACGAGTTTTACCCCTTCAGGAGGATCTACCAGAGTCCATACGCCATTTTTATACATCGATTGTATTTCAGCATTCATGGCTTCATGCCATAGGTTTGCTTCAGAACTTGCCATAGCCTGCGAGTAGGAGACAGGTTCATCAACGTCTAAATCTGAGACTGCAGTCAATGCATCTCCATAAGCCATATACCTATCTGGTTGTCTCACAACCCTCCCACTACGTCGAGGCTCTATTGGTGTTAGTTCTTGTTGTGGTTCATCTGTTATCGGTTCAGGAATAGAACGTGGACATGTTACCTGAACATTTTTACCAGTCAATTCCTCAAGTACAAGCCTGCTTCTAGGCTTCATATTCTTCACAAAATCCTCTTCCAGAAAATGAGCATTCGTGCTAACGAATGTTTTCTGATCAGTAGGACTATAAAAGATGTAGCCTTTTGTCCCTTTAGGATATCCTACAAACAGGCATAATTCTGAATGACTGGCTAGCTTACCAGTCTTCTTTCTAAGCACATGTGCTGGGCAACCCCATATTCTGGTGTGGCCAAGAGATGACTTCTTGCCACTCCATCTCTCATATGGAGTTCCAGGCACTGCTTTGGATGGAACTTGGTTCAGAATATATGCCGCTGTTTCCAAAGCATATCCCCAAAAGGAATCTGGAAGGGATGAGTAACTCGTCATTGATCTAACCATATCTAATAGAGTTCGGTTCCTTCTTTCTGACACACCATTCTGCTGTGGAGTACCTGGCGCAGTCAGTTGAGAAAATATGCCTTCTTCTTTAAGAAAGTCTTTGAACTCTCCTAGCAAGTATTCACTGCCATAATCAGATCGTAGTGTTTTGATCTGTTTGTCTAATTGTTTTTCCACCAAGGCCTTGAATTTTTTGAACTTTTCAAAGGTTTCAGACTTTTGACGCATTAGATAAATATGACCAAAACGAGAATAGTCATCTGTGAAGGTTATGAAATATTCATATCCTCCTCTTGCTTGGATATTAAATGGCCCACATACATCACTATGTATGAGTTCTAGGCATTCATCAGCTCTATTACCCTTTGCTAAAAAGGGTCTCTTGGTCATTTTTCCTTCTATGTAGGATTCACATGTAGGTAGTGAGCCTACACTTAAGGTTTGTAAGGGACCGTCTCTTACCAACTTTTTTATCCTGTCAAGGCTAATATGTCCAAGACGTAGATGCCATTTATAGGTTTGATCTGTTGGGTCTAACCTCAATCTTTTACTATCCCTAATTGAATCATTATTCAATTCAGTATCATAAATCGTTGGAATAATTGGTTTGACGTAGAACAGATTGTTTATCATGACTGTAGAAGTAATCATGAAACCATTCTTAAGAATTTGAATAACATCATTATTAAATCCTAAAGAATATCCTTGCTCAACCAAACGAGCTATAGAAATAAGGTTTTTCCCAAAAACCGAGACATAATAAACATTGTTCATAACAATGAAACTATTTTCAAAAACTAATTTAATACTTCCAACTGATGTTGCTGATACTGATGCTCCGTTCCCCCAGCGAAAGTTAAACTTGCCCTTGCTAAGCCTTTTGCTTTCCCTGAACCCCTTTAGAGAACAACAAGCATGATTAGTGGCTCCAGAGTCTATAATCTAAGAAAAAGTACAGTCAGCCACAACACAGGCTTCGGTAGGAAGTAGAGTCTACAATCCAAGAAAAAGTAGAGTCAGCCACAAAACAGGCTTCGGTAACAAGTAATGTACCTTTAGCTTTAACTCCTTGAGGTAAGTAGGACAGTTGCGCTTTCAATGGCCAGCTACTCCGCAATGGTGACATTTGTCATTACTCTTGTTCACCTTCGCAGTGTTCTTGCCCTTTCCAGCCGGTTTCTTCTTGTTGCGGACTTTCTTCTGTTTCTTGGCGCCAGAGGTGGAAGGCTTTGCTTCAGCAAGGTTTGCCTCTCCATTCCTCTTTTTGCCTTTAAGCAGTAGGGTTTCCGCAGTCTGAAGCTCCTTCATGAGTTCTGGGAGTGAATAGTTCAACTTGTTCATCGAATAGTTGAGTTTGAAGTTGTCAAACATCTCCGGGAGAGTCTCTAGGATCATATCCACCTGAGTCTCCCCATCAATTTCAGCTCCCATGAGCTCAATCTCATTCAGGTGACTTATGATCAATAGCATATCATCCCGAACAGGAGTGCCGGATTTCATCCGGCAGTTCATGAAGTTA
>NW_010361116.1:58828-59397 GCF_000414095.1 Morus notabilis | reverse complement strand
TATTTTCCCACTTATTAGAGCTAGCCTTGAGACCGAATGGACCCACATGAACAAAGCTATGGAATTACAATACTCGACTAACTTATCCCGATAAGTTATCGACATATTTGATTCTGACATCGCACGACTCCACTAAAAGTTTGATGCCGAATAATCTCTCGATTCATATGCGCTATTTTCTGATGGTGTTAATATAATTTATCACACGGTCTACAGAATAAATGCATTATTATCCTTCGTAAATATCAGTGATCAGAATGGTATAGAATATTACCGTTTTACCATTCCAATCATTATTTCCTCAACTCCTTTATTTGACTGTGAATAAGAAAGACATATGTTCGTAAGATGTCTCGCACATGTCACGATGTCTTAATCAATGAATATCATCATTGAATACCAGGCCTGGTTTATTTATTCACACACCCATCAATAAAGCATGACGTGATATTATTTCTTACGAATTCCATATCTATGAATCACATAACTCCAACTCAATTTTGTCATGATCCCAATAGCCAAGATGTTGTTCAAAAACTGTGAACTAATCTCACTGGTGAATCAAAAAT
>NW_010361116.1:58391-58710 GCF_000414095.1 Morus notabilis | reverse complement strand
ACCTAATCAGTCACATGGTCTATTCAACATGTTGTGAACATGTCTAGATCAACCACAGAGTCCAACTCCCATGCCCCGAGACCAGCATCATATGGTTCGATCTAACAGTCATAATCGGATTCGATTGCCCAATCGATCCTAAGACTGCGAATATCTATTTTAAAGTATATCAGAAGAGTTTGTCCGGTAGGGTTTCCCTAACTCTTCTTTCGTTGATAACAGTGTATGGACTAAGCAATATCACTAACACTCTTGAATATGTATCAAAACATAACTTTATTTTATTTTATAAAATCAGCAAAACAATAATCTGACATTT
>NW_010361116.1:57954-58240 GCF_000414095.1 Morus notabilis | reverse complement strand
CGGGGCCCATCAGCCGTTAGATCGAAGCTCTCTTCGCGATCTACAACTTGCACGGGAAAGGCGACATCTTTTGTTGTCGATGTTGGGAATGGTGTCCTAGAAGCATGAGATGTAATAGGACATTTATTATTTATTTAATAAAAGAGTTTATTCATTATTTTATG
The DNA here is from genome assembly GCF_000414095.1 of Morus notabilis. Lineage (NCBI taxonomy): Eukaryota > Viridiplantae > Streptophyta > Magnoliopsida > Rosales > Moraceae > Morus > Morus notabilis. The sequence goes on along the minus strand of NW_010361116.1, from coordinate 58,076 downwards.
TGCATATATTTATGAATATTTTATGAATATCAATGAAAATTCCATGATTATTTATGTAACCTTAAACATTGTATATAAGTGTTATATACGAGAGGATAATGTTTAAGGATAATAATCAAAAA
>NW_010361116.1:46296-56359 GCF_000414095.1 Morus notabilis | reverse complement strand
CCCTAATTTTAGAGGTAGCCGAAATTTCTCTATAGAAATTTTGGAAACAATTTTTCAGCCCTAAGAGTTAAGGCTGGCCGAAATTCTCAAGAGAGAAAGGAAGGAAAAAATTTTTCTCCAAAAATTTCACATCGTGCATGTGATGGTGTTTGTGGAAATTCGAGTGTTTATTGTAACCCGTTTTGTCTCATGTGTGCCCACACACGCGTCTTCATGGATTCTAGGAATTGATGTGGAAGACATTGGTTTTCTAAACACAAAGATTGGAGCAAGGACTGTTCGTGGTCAAAGAACTCAAGTTATCATCCGAGTCGGCTTCCAGGTATTTTTCCTAATTGAGTTCTTGATCTATATAAGTTAATAAGATTAATTTATTCGTGCATAAATTAATATAATCTATAGAGTATCTCAAAAGTTTTATGACAATTTTTGTTATACACGATCTGCCTCTTCCCCGCACCACCGCGCTTCCGCATCCGGATTCGATTCGGAGACCAACAGTTGAAACGGCGCCCATCATCAGTCAGATCGAAGCTCTTTTTGTGCTCTACAACCGCGACGGGAACGGGGACAACTTTTGAGGTCGTAACGGGGCCGGACCATCAGATGTTATATCGAAGCTCTCTTCCCGCTGTACAATCGCCACTGGAATGGTGACATATTTTGGTGTCGTAACGGGGCCCATCAACCGTTAGATCAAAGTACACTTCGCGATCGACATCGGCCACGGGAGCAGTGAAAAGTTTTGGTGTCGTAACGGGGCCCGTCAGCCGTTATATCGATGCTCTCTTCGTAATCTACGACTCGCACGCGAATGGCGACAACTTTTGGTGTCCTAACGGGGCCCAAAATCCATCATATCGAAGCTCTCTTCGCGCCCTACAACCGCCCCGGGAAGGGTGGCAAATTTTGGTGTCGTAACAGGCCCATCAGCTGCTAGATCGAAGCTCTCTTCGTGATCTAACACTGGCACAGGAACGGCGACAACTTTTGGTGTCGTAACGGGGCCCATAATCCTTTAGATCGAAGCTCTCTTTGCGCGCTACAACCGCACGGGGAAGGGCGACAAATTTTGGTGTCGAAACGGGCCAATCAGCCGTTAGATCGAAGCTCTCTTTGCGATCTACAACTGCCACGTTTACGGTGACAACTTTTGGTTTCGTAACGGGGCCCATCATCCGTTAGATCAATCTCTCTGCGCTCCCTACAACCACCACGGGAACGGCGACAAGTTTTGGTGTTGAAATGGTGCCCATCCGCGGTTAGATCGAGGCTCTCTTCGCTCTCTAGAACCGCTATGGGAACGGCGACAACTTGTGGTGTCGTAACAGGCCCCATTACGCATTAGATAGAAGCTATCTTCACACTCTACAACCCCCACGGGGACGGCGACAACTTTTGGTGTCATAACAGGGCCCATCAACTGTTTGATCGAAGCTCTCTTCGCGATCTACAACTGGCACAAGAATGGCGACAACTTTTGGTGTCATAACGGGGACCAAAATCTGTCAGATTCTGCGCGCCCTTCAACCGTCCCGGGAAGGGCAACAAATTTTGGGGTCGTAACGGGGCCCATCAGCCGTTAGATCGAAGTGTTCTTCGCGATGTACGACTGGCACGGGAATGGCGACAACTTTTGGTGTCGTAACGGGGCCCGTCAGCCGTTATAATGAAGCTCTCTTCGCGATCTACAACTGGCACAGGAATGGCATCAAATTTTGGTGTCGTAACGGGGCCCGTCAGCCGTTATATCAAAGCTCGCTTCGCGCTCTACAGCCTCCAGGAGAAAGGTGACAACTTTTGGTGTGAAAACGGGGCCCATCAGCCGTTAGATCGAAACTCTCTTCGCGATCTACAACTTTCACGGGAAAGGCGACATCTTTTGTTGTCAAAACGGGGCCCATCATCAGTCAGATCGAAGCTCTTTTCATTCTCTACAACTGCGACGGGAACGGGGACAACTTTTGAGGTCGTAACGGGGCTGGACCATCAGATGTTATATCGAAGCTCTCTTCCCGCTCTAGAATCGCCACTTGAATGGTGACATATTTTGGTGTCGTAACGGGGCCCATCAACCATTAGATCGAAGTACATTTCGTGATCTACATCAGCCACGGGAACGGCGACAAGTTTTGGTGTCGTAACGGGGCCCGTCAGCCGTTATATCAATGCTCTCTTCGTAATCTACGACTCGCACGGGAATGGCGACAACTTTTGGTGTCCTAACGGGGCCCAAAATCTGTCAGATCGAAGCTCTCTTCGCGCCCTACAACCGCCCCGGGAAGGGTGACAAATTTCGGTGTTATAACGGGCCCATTAGCCGTTAGATCGAAGCTCTCTTCGCGATCTAAGACTGGCACAGGAACGGCGACAACTTTTGGTGTCGTAACGGGGCCCATAATCCTTTAGATCGAAGCTCTCTTTGCTCGCTACAACTGCACGGGGATGGGCGACAAGTTTTGGTGTCGTAACGGGGCCAATCAGCCATTCGATCAAAGCTATCTTCGCGATCTACAACTGCCACGTTTACGGTGACAACTTTTAGTTTCATTACGGGACCCATCATCTGTTAGATCGATCTCTCTGCGCTCCCTACAACCGCCACAGGAACGGCGACAAATTTTGGTGTCGAAATGGTGCCCATCAGCGGTTAGATCGAAGCTCTCTTCGCGCTCTAGAACCACCACGGGAACGGCGACAACTTGTCGTGTCGTAACGGGGCCTATTACACGTTAGATAGAAGCTCTCTTTACACTCTACAACCCCCACGGGGAAGGGGAAAACATTGGTGTCGTAATGGGGCCCATCAGCCGTTTGATCGAAGCTCTTTTCGCGATCTACAACTGGCACAAGAATGGCGACAACTTTTGGTGTCATAACGGGGCCCAAAATCTGTCAGATTCTGCGCGCCCTTCAACCGTCCCGGGAAGGGCGACAAATTTTGGTGTCGTAATGGTGCCCGTCAGCCGTTAGATCGCAGCGTTCTTCGCGATGTACGACTGGCACAGGAATGGCGACAACTTTTGGTGTCGTAACGGGGCCCGTCAGCCGTTATAACGAAGCTCTCTTCGCGATCTACAACTGGCACGGGAACGGCGACAAATTTTGGTGTTGTAACGGGGCCTGTCAGCCGTTATATCAAAGCTCTCTTCGCGCTCTACAGCCTCCAGGAGAAAGGTGAGAACTTTTGGTGTCAAAACGGGGCCCATCAGCCGTTAGATCGAAGCTCTCTTCGCGATCTACAAATTGTACGGGAAAGGCGACATCTTTTGTTGTCGTAATGGGGCCCATCATCAGTCAGATCGAAGCACTTTTTGTGCTATACAACCGCGACGGGAACGGGGACAACTTTTGAGGTCGTAACGGGGCCGGACCATCATATGTTATATCGAAGCTCTCTTACCGCTCTACAATCGCCACTGGAATGGCGACATATTTTGGGGTCGTAACGGGGCCCATCAGCCGTTAGATCGAAGGACATTTCACGATCTACATCGTCCACAGGAACGGCGACAAGTTTTGGTGTCGTAACGTGGCCCATCAGCCGTTATATCGATCCTCTCTTCGTAATCTACGACTCGCATGGGAATGGCGACAACTTTTGGTGTCCTAACGGGGCCCAAAATCCATCAGATCGAAGCTCTCTTCGCGCCCTACAACCGCCCCAGGAAGGGTGGCAAATTTTGGTGTCGTAACGGGCCCAAAAGCCATTAGATCGAAGCTCTCTTCGCGATCTAAGACTAGCACAGGAACGGCGACAACTTTTGGTGTCGTAACGGGGCCCATAATCCTTTAGATCGAAGCTCTCTTTGCGCGCTACAACCGTACGGGGAAGGGCGACAAATTTTGGTGTCGTAACGGGGCCAATCTACCGTTAGATCGAAGCTCTTTTACGATCTACAACTGCCACGTTTACGGCGACAACTTTTGGTTTCGTAACAGGTCTCATCATCTGTTAGATCGATCTCTTTGCGCTCCCTACAACCACCACGGGAATGGCGACAAGTTTTGGTGTCAAAATGGTGCCCATCAGTGGTTCGATCGAAGCTCTCTTCGTGCTCTAGAACCGCCACGGGAACGGCGACAACTTGTCGTGTCGTAACGCGCCCCATTACGCGTTAGATAGAAGCTCTCTCCGCACTCTACAACCCCCACGGGGACGGTGACAACTTTTGGTGTCGTAACGGGGCCCATCAGCCATTTGATCGAAGCTCTCTTCGCGATCTACAACTGGGACAAGAATGGCGACAACGTTTGGTATTGTAACGGGGCCCAAAATCCGTCAGATTCTGCGCGCCCTTCGACCGGCCCGGGAAGGGTGACAAATTTTGGTGTCGTAACGGGGCCCATCAGCCGTTAGATCGATGGGTTCTTCGCGATGTATGACTGGCACGGGAACGGCGACAAGTTTTGGTGTCGTAACGGGGCCCTTCAGCCATTTTATCGAAGCTCTCTTCACGATCTACAACTGGCACGGGAACGGCGACAACTTTTGGTGTCGTGACGGGGCCCGTCAGCTGTTATATCAAAGCTCTCTTCGCGCTCTACAACCCCCAGGGGAAAGGCGACAACTTTTGGTGTCTAAACGGGGCCCATCAGCCGTTAGATCGAAGCTCTCTTCGCGGTCTAAAACTTGCACGGGAAAGGCGACATCTTTTGTTGTCAAAACGGGGCCCATCATCAGTCAGATCGAAGTTCTCTTCGTGCTCTACAACCGTAATGGGAACGGGGACAACTTTTGAGGTCGTAACGGGGCCGTACCATCAGATGTTATATCGAAGCTCTCTTCCCGCTCTACAATCACCACTGGAATGGTGACATATTTTGGTGTCGTAACGGGGCCCATCAACCGTTAGATCGAAGTACACTTCGCGATCTACATCGCCACGGGAACGGCGACAAATTTTAGTGTCATAATGGGGCCCGTCAGCCGTTATATCGATCCTCTCTTCGTAATCTACGACTCGCACGGGAATGGCAACAACTTTTGGTGTCGTAACGGGGCCCATAATCCTTTAGATCGAAGCACTCTTTGCGCGCTACAACAGCACGGGGAAAGGCGACAAATTTTGGTGTCGTAACGGGGCCAATCAGCCGTTAGATCGAAGCTCTCTTTGCGATCTACAACTGCCACGTTTATGGTGACAACTTTTGGTTTCGTAACGGGGCCCATCATCCGTTAGATCGATCTCTCTGCGCTCCATACAACCGCCACGGGAACGGTGACAAGTTTTGGTGTCAAAATGGTGCCCATCAGCGGTTAGATCGAAGCTTTCTTCGCGCTCTAAAACCGCCACGGGAACGGTGACAACTTGTGGTGCCGTAACGGGCCCCATTACGCGTTAGATAGAAGCTCTCTTCGCACTCTATAGCCTCCGGGGAAAGGCGACAACTTTTGGTGTCGTGACGGGGCCCGTCAGCCGTTATATCGAAGCTCTCTTCGCGATCTACAACTGGCACGGGAACGGCGACAACTTTTGGTGTCGTGACGGGGCCCGTCAGCCGTTATATCGAAGCTCTCTTCGCGATCTACAACTGGCACGGGAACGGCGACAACTTTTGGTGTCGTGACGGGGCCCGTCAGCCGTTATATCAAAGCTCTCTTCGCACTCTATAGCCTCCGGGGAAAGGCGACAACTTTTGGTGTCAATACGGGGCCCCACAGCCCTTAGATCGAAGCTCTCTTCGTGATCTACAACTTGCACGGGAAAGGCGACATCTTTTGTTGTCGAAGCGGGGCCCATCATCAGTCAGATCGAAGCTCTCTTCGTGCTCTACAACCGCGACGGGAACGGGGACAACTTTTGAGGTCGTAACGGGGCCGGACCATCAGATGTTCTATCGAAGCTCTCTTCGTGCTCTACAATCGCCACTGGAATGGCGACATATTTTGGTCTCGTAACGGGGCCCATCAACTGTTAGATCGAAGTACACTTCGCGATCTACATCGGCCACAGGAACGGCGACAAGTTTTGGTGTCGTAATGGGGCCCGTCAGCCGTTATATCGATGCTCTCTTCGTAATCTACGACTCGTACGGGAATGGCGACAAGTTTTGGTGTCCTAACCGGGACCAAAATCTGTTAGATCAAAGCTCTCTTCGCGCCCTACAACCGCCTCGGGAAGGGTGAGAAATTTTGGTGTCGTAACGGGCCCATCAGCCGTTAGATCGAACCTTTCTTCGTGATCTAAGACTGGGACAGGAACGGCGACAACTTTTGGTGTCGTAACGGGGCCCATAATCCTTTAGATCGAAGCTCTCTTTGCGCGCTACAACCACACGGGGAAGGGTGACAAATTTTGGTGTCGTAACGGCCCCAATCAGCCGTTAGATCAACGCTCTCTTTGCGATCTACAACTGCCACGTTTACGGTGACAACTTGTGGTTTTGTAACGGGGCCCATCATCCGTTAGATCGATCTCTCTGCGCTCCCTACAATCACCACGGGAACGGGGACAAGTTTTGGTGTCAAAATGGTGCCCCTCAGCGGTTAGATCAAAGCTCTCTTCGCGCTCTAGAATCACCACGGGAATGGCGACAACTTGTGGTGTCGTAACGGGCCCCATTACGCGTTAGATAGAAGCTCTCTTCGCACTCTACAACCCCCACGGGGACGGCGACAACTTTTGGTGTCGTAACGGGGCCCATCAGCCGTTTGGTCGAAGCTCCCTTCACGATCTACAACTGGCACAAGAATGGTGACAACTTTTGGTGTTGTAACGGGGCCCAAAATTCGTCAGATTCTGCGCGCCCTTCAACCGTCCCGGGAAGGGTGACAAATTTTGGTGTCGTAACGGTGCCCATCAGCCGTTAGATCGAAGCGTTCTTCGCGATGTACGACTGGCACGGGAACGGCGACAACTTTTGGTGTCGTAACGGGGCCCGTCAGCCGTTATATCGAAGCTCTCTTCGCGATCTACAACTGGCACGGGAACGGCGACAAATTTTGGGGTCGTAACGGGGCCCGTCAGCCGTTATATCAAAGCTCTCTTCGCGCTCTACAGCCGCCAGGAGAAAGGTGACAACTTTTGGTGTCAAAACGGGGCCCATCAGCCCTTAGATCGAAGCTCTCTTCGCGATCTACAAATTGCACGGGAAAGGCGACATCTTTTGTTGTCAAAACGGGGCCCATCATCAGTCAGATCGAAGCTCTTTTTGTGCTCTACAACCGCGACGGGAACGGGGACAACTTTTGAGGTCGTAACGGGGCCGGACCATCAGATGTTATATCGAAGCTCTCTTCCCGCTCTACAATCGCCACTGGAATGGCGACATATTTTGGTGTCGTAACGGGGCCCATCAACCGTTAGATCGAAGTACATTTCGCGATCTACATCGGTTATAGGAACGGCGACAAGTTTTGGGGTTGTAACGGGGCCCGTCAGCCGTTATATCGATCCTCTCTTCGTAATCTATGACTCGCACGAGAATGGCGACAATTTTTGGTGTCCTAGCGGGGCCCAAAATCCTTCAGATCGAAGCTCTCTTCGCGCCCTACAACCGCCCCGAGAAGGGTGGCAAATTTTGGTGTCGTAACGGGCCCATCAGCCGTTAGATCGAAGATCTCTTCGCGATCTAAGACTAGCACAAGAACGGTGACAACTTTTGGTGTCATAACGGGGCCCATAATCCTCTAGATCGAAGCTCTCTTTGCGCGCTACAACCGCACGGGGAAGGGCGACAAATTTTGGTGTCGTAACGGGGCCAATCAGCCGTTAGATCGAAGCTCTCTTTGCGATCTACAACTACCACGTTTACGGCGACAACTTTTGGTTTCGTAACAGGTCCCATCATCTGTTAGATCGATCTCTCTGCGCTCCCTACAACCACCACGGGAACGGCGACAAGTTTTGGTGTCAAAATGGTGCCCATCAACGGTTAGATCGAAGCTCTCTTTGCACTCTAGAATCGCCATGGGAACGGTGACAACTTGAGGTGTCGTAACGGGCCCCATTACGCGTTAGATAGAAGCTCTCTTCGCACTCTACAACCCCCACGGGGACGGCGACAACTTTTGGTGTCGTAACGGGGCCCATCAGCCGTTAGATCGAAGCTCTCTTCGTGATCTACAACTAGCACAAGAATGGCGACAACTTTTGGTGTCGTAACGGGGCCCATCAGCCGTTAGATCGAAGCTCTCTTCGTGATCTACAACTAGCACAAGAATGGCGACAACTTTTGGTGTCGTAACGGGGCCCAAAATTCGTCAGATTCTGCGCGCCCTTCAACCGCCCCGGGAAGGGTGACAAATTTTGGTGTCGTAACGGGGGCCATCAGTTGTTAGATCGAAGCGTTCTTCGTGATCTACAATTGGCATGGGAACGGCAACAACTTTTGGTGTCGTGACGGGGCCCGTCAGCCGTTATATCAAAGCTCTCTTCGCGCTCTATAGCCTCCAGGGGAAAGGCGACAACTTTTGGTGTCAATACGGGGCCCAACAGCCCTTAGATCGATGCTCTCTTCGTGATCTACAACTTGCACGGGAAAGGCGACATCCTTTGTTGTCAAAGCGGGGCCCATCATCAGTCAGATCGAAGCTCTCTTCGTGCTCTACAACCGCGATGGGAACGGGGACAACTTTTGAGGTCGTAACGGGGCCGGACCATCAGATGTTATATCGAAGCTCTCCTCGCGCTCTACAATCGCCACTGGAATGGTGACATATTGTGGTGTCGTAACGGGGCCCATCAACCGTTAGACCGAAGTACACTTCGCGATCTACATGGGCCACAGGTACGGCGACAAATTTTAGTATCGTAACGGGGCCCGTCAGCCGTTATATTGATGCTCTCTTCGTAATCTACGACTCGCACGGGAATGGCGACAACTTTTGGTGTCCTAACGGGGCCCAAAATCCATCAGATCGAAGCTCTCTTCGCGCCCTACAACCGCCCCGGGAAGGGTGAGAAATTTTGGTGTCGTAACGGGCCCATAAGCTGTTAGATCGAAGCTCTCTTCGCGATCTAAGCCTGGCACAGGAGTGGTGACAACTTTTGGTCTCGTAACGGGGCCCATAATCCTTTAGATCGAAGCTTTCTTTGCGTGGTACAACCGCGTGGGGAAGGGCGACAAATTTTGGTTTCGTAACGGGGCCAATCAGCCGTTAGATCGAAGCTTTCTTTGCGATCTACAACTGCCACGTTTATGGTGACAACTTTTGGTTTCGTAATGGGGCCCATCATCCGTTAGATCGATCTCTCTGCGCTCCCAACAACCGCCACAAGAACGGCGACAAGTTTTGGTGTAGAAATGGTGCCCATCAGCAGTTAGATCGAAGCGCTCTTCGCGCTCTAGAACCGTCACAGGAACGGCGATAACTTGTGGTGTCGTAACGGGCCCCATTACGCGTTAGATAGAAGCTCTCTTCGCACTCTACAACCCCCACGGGGACGGCGACAACTTTTGGTGTCGTAACGGGGCCCATTAGCCGTTTGATCGAAGCTCTCTTCGCGATCTACAACTGGCACAAGAACGGCGACAACATTTGGTGTTGTAACGGGGCCCAAAATCCGTTAGATTCTGCGCGCCCTTCGACCGGCCCGGGAAGGGCGACAAATTTTGGTGTCATAACGGGGCCCATCAGCCGTTAGATCGAAGCGTTCTTCGCGATGTACGACTGGCACGGGAACGGCGACAACTTTTGGTGTCGTAACGGGGCCCTTCAGCCGTTATATCGAAGCTCTCTTCGCGATCTACAACCTCCAGGGGAAAGGCGACAACTTTTGGTGTCAAAACGGGGCCCATCAGCCGTTAGATCGAAGCTCTCTTCGCGGTCTACAACTTGCACGGGAAAGATGACATCTTTTGTTGTCAAAACGGGGCCCATCATCAGTCAGATAGAAGCTCTCTTCGTGCTCTACAACCGCAATGGGAACGGGGACAACTTTTGAGGTCGTAACGGGGCCGGACCATCAGATGTTATATCGAAGCTCTTTTCCCACTCTACAATCACCACTGGAATGGCAACATATTTTGGTGTCGTAACGGGGCCCATCAACCGTTAGATCGAAGTACACTTCGCGATCTACATTGGCCACGGGAACGGCGACAAGTTTTGGTGTCG
>NW_010361116.1:41457-46174 GCF_000414095.1 Morus notabilis | reverse complement strand
TCTTCGCACCCTACACCTGCCCCGGGAAGGGCGACAAATTTTGGTGTCCGTAACGGGCCCATCAGCCGTTAGATCGAAGCTCTCTTCGCGATCTAAGCCTGGCACAGGAGTGGTGACAACTTTTGGTGTCGTAACGGGGCCCATAATCCTTTAGATCGAAGCTCTCTTTACGCGCTACAACCGCACGGGAAAGGGCGACAAATTTTGGTGTCATAACGGGGCCAATCAGCCTTTAGATCGAAGCTCTCTTTGCGATCTCCACCTGCCACGTTTATGGTGACAACTTTTGGTTTCGTAACGGGGCCCATCATCCGTTAGATCGATCTTTCTGCGCTCCCTACAACCGCGACGGGAACGGCGACAAGTTTTGGTGTCGAAATGGTGCCCATCAGCGGTTAGATCGAAGCTCTCTTCGCGCTCTAGAACCGAACGGCAAAAAGTTTTGGTGTCGTAACGGGGCCCATAATCCGTCAGATCGAGGCTCTCTTCGCACTCTACAACCGCCACGGGAACGGTGACAACTTTTGGTGTCGTAACGGGGCCCATCAGCCGTTTGATCGAACCTCTCTTCGCGATTTACAACTGCCACAAGAATGGTGACAACTTTTGGTGTCGTAACGGGGCGCAAAATTCGTCAGATTTCACGCGCCCTTCGACCGCCCCGGGAAGGGCGACAAATTTTGGTGTCGTAACGGGGCCCATCAGCCGTTAGATCGAAGCATTCTTCGCGATGTACGACTGGCACGTGAACGGCGATAACTTTTGGTGTCGTAACGAGGCCCGTCAACCGTTATATCGAAGCTCTCTTCACGATCTACAACTGGCACAGGAACGGCGACAACTTTTGGTGTCGGGCCCGTCAGCCGTTATATCAAAGCTCTCTTCGCGCTCTATAGCCTCCAGGGAAAAGGCAACAACTTTTGGTGTTAATACGGGGCCCCACAGCCCTTAGATTGAAGCTCTCTTCATGATCTACAACTTGCACGGGAAAGGTGACATCTTTTGTTGTCGAAGCGGGGCCCTTCATTAGTCAGATCGAAGCTCTCTTCGCGCCCTACAACCGCCCCGGGAAGGGTGAGAAATTTTGGTGTCGTAACGGGCCCATCAGCCGTTAGATCGAACCTCTCTTCACGATCTACAACTGGCACAGGAACGGCGACAACTTTTGGTGTCGTAACGGGGCCCATCAACCGTTAGATCGAAGTACACTTCGCGATCTACATCGGCCACGGGAACGGTGACAATTTTTGGTGTCGTAATGGGGCCCGCCAGCCGTTATATCGATGCTCTCTTCGTAATCTACGACTCGCACGGGAATGGCGACAAGTTTTGGTGTCCTAACCGGGACCAAAATCTGTCAGATCGAAGCTCTCTTCGCGCCCTACAACCGCCCCGGGAAGGGTGAGAAATTTTGGTGTCGTAACGGGCCCAATCAGCCGTTAGATCAATGCTCTCTTTGCGATCTACACCTGCCACGTTTACGGTGACAACTTTTGGTGTCGTAACGGGGCCCATAATCCTTTAGATCGAAGCTCTCTTTGCGCGCTACAACCGCACGGGGAAGGGCGACAAATTTTGGTGTCGTAACGGGCCCAATCAGCCGTTAGATCAATGCTCTCTTTGCGATCTACAACTGCCACGTTTACGGTGACAACTTTTGGTGTCGTAACGGGGCCCATCGTACATTAGATCGATCTCTCTGCGCTCCCTACAATCACCACGGGAACGGGGAGAAGTTTTGGTGTCAAAATGGTGCCCATCAACGGTTAGATCGAAGCTCTCTTTGCACTCTAGAATCACCATGGGAACGGTGACAACTTGTGGTGTCGTAACGGGCCCCATTACGCGTTAGATAGAAGCTCTCTTCGCACTCTACAACCCCCACGGGGACGGCGACAACTTTTGGTGTCGTAACGGGGCCCATCAGCCGTTTGATCGAAGCTCTCTTCGTGATCTACAACTAGCACAAGAATGGCGACAACTTTTGGTGTTGTAACAGGGCCTAAAATCCGTCAGATTCTGCGCGGCCTTCGACCGGCCCGGGGAAGGGCGACAAATTTTGGTGTCGTAACGGGGCCCATCAGCCGTTACATCGAAGTGTTCTTCACGATGTACGACTGGCACGGGAACGGCGACAACTTTTGGTGCCGTAACAGGGCCCATCAGCCGTTATATCGAAGCTCTCTTCGCAATCTACAACTGGCACGGGACCGGCGACAACTTTTGGTGTCGTGACGGGGCCCGTCAGCCGTTATATCAAAGCTCTCTTCGCGCTCTACAGCCGCCAGGGGAAAGGCGATAACTTTTGGTGTCAAAACGGGGCCCATCAGCCGTTAGATCGAAGCTCTCTTCACGATCTACAACTTACACGGGAAAGACGACATCTTTTGCTGTCGAAACGGGGCCATCATCAGTCAGATCGAAGCTCTCTTCGTGCCCTACAACCGCGACGGGAACGGGGACAACTTTTGAGGTCGTAACGGGGCCGGACCATCAGATGTTATACCGAAGCTCTCTTCCCGCTCTACAATCGCCACAGGAATGGTGACATATTTTGGTGTCGTAACGGGGCCCATCAACCGTTAGATCGAAGTACACTTCGCGATCTACATCGGCCACGGGAACGGCGACAAGTTTTGGTGTCATAACGGGGCCCGTCAGCCGTTATATCGATGCTCTCTTCATAATCTACGACTCGCACGGGAATGGTGACAACTTTTGGTGTCCTAACGGGGCCCAAAATCCGTCAGATCGAAGCTCTCTTCGCGCCCTACAACCGCCTCGGGAAGGGTGACAAATTTTGGTGTCGTAACGGGTCCATCAGCCGTTAGATCGAAGCTCTCTTCGTGATCTAAGACTGGCACAGGAACTGCGACAACTTTTGGTGTCGTAATGGCGCCCATAATCCTTTAGATCGAAGCTCTCTTTGCGCGCTACAACCGCACGGGGAAGGGCGACAAATTTTGGTGTCGTAACGGGGCCAATCAGCCGTTAGATCGAAGCTCTCTTTGCGATCTACAACTACCACGTTTACGGTGACAACTTTTGGTTTCGTAATGGGGTCCATCATCCGTTAGATCGATCTCTCTGCACTGCCTACAACCGCCACGAGAACGGCGACAAGTTTTGGTGTAGAAATGGTGCCCATTAGTGGTTAGATCGAAGCTCTCTTCGCGCTCTAGAACTGTCACGGGAACGGCGACAACTTGTGGTGTCGTAACGGGCCCCATTACGCGTTAGATAGGAGCTCTCTTCGCACTCTACAACCCCCACGGGGACGCTGATAACTTTTGGTGTCGAAACGGGGCCCATCAGCCGTTTGATCGAAGCTCTCTCCGCGATCTACAACTGGCACAAGAATGGCGATAACTTTTGGTGTCGTAATGGGGCCCAAAATCTGTCAGATTCTCCGCGCCCTTCAACCGCCCCGGGAAGGGCGACAAATTTTGGTGTCATATAGGGGTCCATCAGCCATTAGATCGAAGCGTTCTTCACGGTGTACGACCGGCACGGGAACGGCGACAACTTTTGCTGTCGTAACGGGGCCCGTCAGCTGTTATATCGAAGCTCTCTTCGCGATCTACAACTGGCACGGGAACGGCGACAACTTTTGGTGCCATGCCGGGGCCCGTCAGCCGTTATATCAAAGCTCTCTTCGCGCTCTACAGCCTCCAGGGGAAAGGCGATAACTTTTGGTGTCAAAACGGGGCCCATCAGCCCTTAGATCGAAGCTCTCTTCGCGATCTACAACTTGCACGGGAAAGACGACATCTTTTGTTGTTGAAACGGGGCCCATCATCAGTCAGATCAAAGCTCTCTTCGTCTCTACAACCGCGATGGGAACGGGGACAACTTTTGAGGTCGTAACGGGGCCGGACCATCAGATGTTATATCAAAGCTCTGTTCCCGCTCTACAATCACGACTGGAATGGCGACATATTTTGGTGTCGTAACGGGGCCCATCAACCGTTAGATCGAAGTACACTTCACGATCTACATCGGCCACGGGAACGGTGACAAGTTTTGGTGTCGTAACGGGGCCCGTCAGCCGCTATATCGATGCTCTCTTCGTAATCTATGACTCGTACGGGAATGGCGACAACTTTTGGTGTCCTAACGGGGCCCAAAATCTGTCAGATCGAATCTCTCTTCGCGCCCTACAACCACCCCGGGAAGGGTGACAAATTTTGGTGTCGTAACGAGCCCATCAGCCGTTAGATCGAAGCTCTCTTCACGATCTAAGATTGGCACAGGAATGGTGACAACTTTTGGTGTCGTAATGGGGCCCATAATCCTTTAGATCGAAGCCCTCTTTGTGCGCTACAACCGCACGGGGAAGGGCGACAAATTTTGGTGTCGTAACGAGCCCATCAGCCGTTAGATCGAAGCTCTCTTCACGATCTAAGATTGGCACAGGAATGGTGACAACTTTTGGTTTCGTAACGGGGCCCATCATTTGTTAGATGGATCTCTCTGCGCTCCCTACAACCGCCACGGGAACGGCGACAAGTTTTGGTGTCAAAATGGTGCCCATCAGCGGTTAGATCGAAGATCTCTTCGCGTTCTAGAATCACCACGGGAATGGTGACAACTTGTGGTGTCGTAACGGGCCCCATTACGCGTTAGATAGAAGCTCTCTTCACCCTCTACAACCCCCACGGGGACGGCGACAACTTTTGGTGTCGTAACGGGGCCCATCAGCCGTTTGATCGAAGCT
>NW_010361116.1:40724-41383 GCF_000414095.1 Morus notabilis | reverse complement strand
TCGCAATCTATAATGGCCAAAGGAACGCTCAAAACTTTTATTGTGTAACGGCACCCATCAACCGATAGATCTAATCTCTGTTTGCGCTCTACAACCACCACGGGAACGGTGACAACTTTTAGTGTCGTAACGGGGCCCATCAGCCGTTATATCGAAGCTCTCTTCGCAATCTACAACTGACATGGGACCGGCGACAACTTTTGGTGTCGTGGCGGGGCCCGTCAGCCGTTATATCAAAGCTCTCTTCGCGCTCTACAGCCTCCAGGGGAAAAGCGATAACTTTTGGTGTCAAAACGGGGCCCATCAGCCGTTATATCGAAGCTCTCTTCGCAATCTACAACTGACATGGGACCGGCGACAACTTTTGGTGTCGTAACGGGGCCCATCAGCCGTTATATCGAAGCTCTCTTCGCAATCTACAACTGACATGGGACCGGCGACAACTTTTGGTGTCGTAACGGGGCCCATCAGCCGTTATATCGAAGCTCTCTTCCCGCTCTACAATCGCCACTGGAATGGCGACATATTTTGGTGTCATAACGGGGCTCATCAACCGTTAGATCGAAGTACACTTCGCGATCGACATCGGCCACGGGAACGGTGACAAGTTTTGGTGTCGTAACGGGGCCCCTCAGCCGTTATATCGATGCTCTCTTCGT
>NW_010361116.1:29455-39664 GCF_000414095.1 Morus notabilis | reverse complement strand
CGATCTACAACTTGCACGGGAAAGGCGACATCTTTTGTTGTCAAAACGGGGCCCATCATCAGTCAGATCGAAGCTCTCTTCGTGCTCTACAACTACAATGGGAACGGGGACAACTTTTGAGGTCGTAACGGGGCCGGACCATCAGATGTTATATCGAAGCTCTCTTTCCGCTCTACAATCACCACTGGAAAGGCGACATATTTTGGCGTCGTTACGGGGCCCATCAACCGTTAGATTGAAGTACACTTCGCGATCTACATCGGCCACGGGAACGGCGACAAATTTTAGTGTCGTAACAGGGCCCGTCAGCCGCTATATCGATGCTCTCATCGTAATTTACGACTCGCACGGGAATGGTGACAACTTTTGGTGTCCTAACGGGGCCCAAAATCCGTCAGATCAAAGCTCTCTTCACGCCCTACAACCGCCCCGGGAAGGGTGACAAATTTGGTGTCGTAACGGGCCCATCAGCCGTTAGATCGAAGCTCTATTCGTGATCTAAGACTGGCACAGGAACGGCGACAACTTTTGGTGTCGTAATGGGGCCCATAATGCTTTAGATCGAAGCTCTCTTTGCGCGCTACAACCTCACGGGGAAGGGTGACAAATTTTGGTGTCGTAACGGTGCCAATCAGTCGTTAGATCGAAGCTCTCTTTACGATCTACAACTGCCACGTTTACGGTGACAACTTTTGGTTTCGTAACGGGGCCCATCGTCTGTTAGATCGATCTCTCTGCGCTCCCTACAACCGCCACGAGAACGGCGACAAGTTTTCGTGTAGAAATGGTGCCCATCAGCGGTTACATTGAAGCTCTCTTCGCGCTCTAGAACCGTCACGGGAACGGTGACAACTTGTGGTGTCGTAACGGGCCCCATTACCCGTTAGATAGAAGCTCTCTTCGCACTCTACAACCCCCACGGGGACGGCGACAACTTTTGGTGTCGAAACGGGGCCCATCAGCCGTTTGACCAAAGCTCTCTCCGCGATCTACAACTGGCACAAGATTGGTGACAACTTTTGGTGTCGTAATGGGGCCCAAAATCTGGAAGATTTTACGCGCCCTTCAACCGCCCCGGGAAGGGTGACAAATTTTGGTGTCATAGAGGGGCCCATCAGCCGTTAGATCGAAGCGTTCTTCATGATGTACGACCGGCATGGGAACGGTGGCAACTTTTGTTGTCGTAACGGGGCCCGTCAGCCGTTATATCGAAGCTCTCTTCGCGATCTACAACTGGCACGGGAACGGCGACAACTTTTGGTGTCATGACGGGGCCCGTCAGGTGTTATAGCAAAGCTCTCTCCCCGCCCTCCAGCCTCCAGGGGAAAGGCGACAACTTTTGGTGTCAAAACGGGGCCCATCAGCCGTTAGATCGAAGCTCTCTTCGCGATCTACAACCTGCACGGGAAAGACGACATCTTTTGTTGTCGAAACGGGGCCCATCATCAGTCAGATCGAAGCTCTCTTCGTGCTCTACAACTGCGACGGGAACGGGGACAACTTTTGAGGTCGTAACGGGGCTGGACCATCAGATGTTATATCGAAGCTCTCTTTCCGCTCTACAATTGCCACTAGAATGGCGACATATTTTGGTGTCGTAACGGGGCCCATCAACCGTTAGATCAAAGTACACTTCGCGATCTACATCGGCCACGGGAACGGCGACAAGTTTTGGTGTCGTAACGGGGCCTGTCAACCGTTATATCGATGCTCTCTTCATAATCTACGACTCATACGAGAATTGCGACAACTTTTGGTGTCCTAATGGGGCCCAAAATCTGTCAGATCGAAGCTCTCTTCGCGCCCTACAACCGCCCGGGGAAGGGTGACAAATTTTGGTGTCGTAACGGGGCCAATCAGCCGTTAGATCCTACATCGGCCACGGGAACGGCGACAAGTTTTGGTGTCGTAACGGGGCCAATCAGCCGTTAGATCCTACATCGGCCACGGGAACGGCGACAAGTTTTGGTGTCGTAACGGGGCCAATCAGCCGTTAGATCGAAGCTCTCTTTGCGATCTACCCCTGCCACGTTTACGGCTTCAACTTTTGGTTTCGTAACGGGGCCCATCATCTGTTAGATCGATCTCTCTGCGCTCCCTACAACCGCCACGGGAACGGTGACAAGTTTTGGTGTCGAAATGGTGCCCATCAGCGGTTAGATTGAAGCTCTCTTCGCGCTCTAGAACCACCACGGGAACGGCGACAACTTGTGGTGTCGTAACGGGCCCCATTACGCGTTAGATAGAAGCTCTCTTCGCACTCTACAACCCCACGGGGACGGCGACAACTTTTGGTGTCGTAACGGGGCCCATCAGCCGTTTGATTGAAGCTCTCTCCGCGATCTACAACTGGCACAAGAATGGCGACAACTTTTAGTGTCGTAACGGGGCCCAAAATCTGTCAGATTCTGCGCGCCATTCAACCGCCCCAGAAAAGGCAACAAATTTTGGTGTCGTAACGAGACCCATCAGCCGTTAGATCGAAGCGTTCTTCGCGTTGTACGACTGGCACAGGAACGGTGACAACTTTTAGTGTCGTAACGGGGCCCGTCATTCGTTATATCGAAGCTCTCTTCGCGATCTACAACTGGCACGGGAACGGCGACAACTTTTGGTGCCGTGACGGGGCCCGTCAGCCGTTATATCAAAGCTCTCTTCGCGCTCTACGGCCTCCAGGGGAAAGGTGACAACTTTTGGTGTCAAAACGGGGCCCATCAGCCGTTAGATCGAAGCTCTCTTCGTGATCTACAACTTGCACGGGAAAGGCGACATCTTTTGTTGTCAAAACGGGGCCCATCATTAGTCAGATCGAAGTTCTCTTCGTGCTCTACAATCGCGACGGGAACAGGGACAACTTTTGAGGTCGTCGCGGGGCCGGACCATCAGATGTTATATGGAAGCTCTCTTGCCGCTCTACAATTGCTACTGGAACGGCGACTTATTTTGGTGTCATAACGGGGCCCATCAACCGTTAGATCGAAGTACACTTCGCGATCTACATCGGCCACGGGAACGTCGACAAGTTTTGGTGTCGTAACGAGGACCGTCAGCTGTTATATCGATGCTCTCTTCATAATCTACGACTCGTACGGGAATGGCAACAACTTTTGGTGTCCTAATGGGGCCCAAAATCTGTCAGATCGAAGCTCTCTTCGCGCCCTACAACCGCCCGGGGAAGGGTGACAAATTTTGGTGTCGTAACGGGCCCATCTGCCGTTAGATCGAAGCTCTCTTCACGATCTAAGATTGGCACAGGAACGATGACAACTTTTGGTGTCGTAATGGGGCCCATAATCCTTTATATCGAAGCTCTCTTTGTGCGCTACAACTGCACGGGCAAGGGTGACAAATTTTGGTGTCGTAACGGGGCCAATCAGCCGTTAGATCGAAGCTCTCTTTGCGATCTAACCCTCCCACGTTTACGGCTTCAACTTTTGGTTTTGTAACGGGGCCCATCATCCGTTAGATTGATCTCTCTGCACTCCCTACAACCGCCAAGGGAACGGCGACAAGTTTTGGTGTCGAAATGGTGCCCATCAGCGGTTAGATTGAAGCTCTCTTCGTGCTCTAGAACCGCCACGGGAATGGCGACAACTTGTACTGTCGTAACGGGCCCCATTACGCGTTAGATAGAATCTCTCTTTGCACTCTACAACCCCCACGGGGACGGCGACAACTTTTGGTGTCGTAACGGGGCCCATCAGCCGTTTGATCGAAGCTCTCTCCGCGATCTACAACTGGCACAAGAATGGCGACAACTTTAAGTGTCGTAACGGGGCCCAAAATTCGTCAGATTCTGCGCGCCCTTCAAACGCCCCGGGAAGGGCGACAAATTTTAGTGTCCTAACGGGACCCATCAGCCGTTAGATCGAAGCGTTCTTCGCATTGTACGACTGGCACGGGAACGGTGACAACTTTTAGTGTCGTAACGGGGCCCGTCAATCGTTATATCGAAGCTCTCTTCACGATCTACAACTGGCACGGAAACGGTGACAACTTTTGGTGCCGTGACGGGGTCCGTCAGCCGTTATATCAAAGCTCTCTTCGCGCTCTACAGCCTCCAGGGGAAAGGTAACAACTTTTGGTGTCAAAACGGGGCCTATCAACCGTTAGATCGAAGCTCTCTTCGCGATCTACAACTTGCATGGGAAAGGCAACATCTTTTGTTGTCGAAATGGGGCCCATCATCAGTCAGATCGAAGCTCTCTTCGTGCTCTACAACCGCGACGGGAACGGGGACAACTTTTGAGGTCATCACGGGGCCTGACCAACAGATGTTATATGGAAACTCTCTTGCCGCTCTACAATTGCTACTGGAATGGTGACAAATTTTGGTGTCGTAACGGGGCCCATCAACCGTTAGATCGAAGTACACTTTGCGATCTACATCGGCCACGGGAACGATGACAAGTTTTGGTGTCGTAACGGGACCGTCAGCCGTTATATCGATGCTATCTTCATAATCTATGACACGCACGGGAATGGGGACAACTTTTAGTGTCCTAACGGGGCCCAAAATCCGTCAGATCGAAGCTCTCTTCGCGCCCTACAACCGCCCGGGGAAGGGTGACAAATTTTGGTGTCGTAACGGGCCCATCTGCCGTTAGATCGAAGCTCTCTCGCGATCTAAGACTGGCATAGGAACGGCGACAACTTTTGGTGTCGTAACGGGGCCCATAATCCTTTAGAACAAAGCTCTCTTTGCGCGCTACAACCGCACGGGGAAGGGTGACAAATTTTGGTGTCGGAACGGGGCCAATCAGCCATTAGATCGAAGCTCTCTTTGCGATCTACAAATGCCACGTTTACGGCTTCAACTTTTGGTTTCGTAACGGGGCCCATCATCCGTTAGATTGATCTCTCTGCGCTCCCTGCAACCGCCACAGGAACGGCGACAAGTTTTGGTGTAAAAATGGTGCCCATCAGCGGTTAGATCGAAGCTCTCTTCGTGCTCTAGAACCGCCACGGGAATGGCGACAACTTGTGGTGTCATAACGGGCCCCATTACGCATTAGATAGAAGCGCTCTTCACACTCTACAACCCCCACGGGGATGGTGACAACTTTTCGTGTAGTAACGGGGCCCATTAGCCGTTTGATCGAAGCTCTCTTCACGATCTACAACTGGCACAAGAATGGTGACAACTTTTGGTGTCGTAACGGGGCGCAAAATCCGTCAGATTCTACGTGCCCTTCAACCGCCCCGGGAAGGGTGACAAATTTTGGTGTCGTAACGGGGCCCATCAGCCATTAGATCGAAGCGTTCTTTACGATGTACGACTGGCACGAGAATGGCTATAACTTTTGGTGTCGTAACGGGGCCCGTCAGTCGTTATATCGAAGCTCTCTTCACGATCTACAACTGGCACGTAAACGGCGACAACTTTTGGTGTCGTGACGGGGCCCGTCAGTTGTTATATCAAAGCTCTCTTCGCGCTCTACAGCCTCCAGGGGAAAGGCGACAACTTTTGGTGTCAAAATGGGGCCCATCAGCCGTTAGATCGAAGCTCTCTTCGTGATCTACAACTTGCACGGGAAAGGCGACATCCTTTGTTGTTGAAACGGGGCCCATCATCGGTCAGATCGAAGCTCTCTTCGTGCTCTACAACCGCGATGGGAACGGGGACAACTTTTGAGGTCGTAACGGGGCCGGACCATCAGATGTTATATCGAAACTCTCTTCGTGCTCTACAATCGCCACTGGAATGGTGACATATTTTGGTGTCATAACGGGGCCCATCAACCGTTAGATCGAAGTACACTTCGTGATCTACATCGGCCACGGGAACGGTGACAAGTTTTGGTGTCATAACGGGGCCCGTCAACCGTTATATCGATGCTCTCTTTGTAATCTACGACTCGCACGGGAATGGTGACAACTTTTGGTGTCCTAACGTGGACCAAAATCTGTCAGATCGAAGCTCTCTTCGCGCCCTACAACCGCCACGGGAAGGGTGACAAATTTTGGTGTCGTAACGGGCCCATCAGCCATTAGAACGAAGCTCTCTTCGCGATCTAAGAATGGCACAGGAACGGTGACAACTTTTGGTGTCGTATCGGGGCCCATAATCCTTTAGATCAAAGCTCTCTTTGCCCGCTACAACCGCACGGGGAAGGGTGACAAATTTTGGTGTCGTAACGGGGTCAATCAGCCGTTAGATCGAAGCTCTCGTTGCGATCTACAACTGCCACGTTTACAGCGACAACTTTTGGTTTCGTAACGGGGCCCATCATCCGTTAGATCGATCTCTCTGCGCTCCCTACAACAGCCACGGGAACGGCGACATGTTTTGGTGTCGAAATGGTACCCATCAGCGGTTAGATCGAAGCTCTCTTCGCGCTCTAGAACCGCCACGGGAACGGTGACAACTTGTGGTGTCATAACGGGCCCATTACGCATTAGATAGAAGCTCTCTTCGTACTCAACAACCCCCACGGGGACGGCGACAACTTTTGGTGTCGTAACTGGGCCCATCAGCCGTTTGATCGAAGCTCTATTCGCGATCTACAACTGGCACAAGAAAGGAGACAACTTTTGGTGTCGTAACTGGGCCCAAAATCCGTCAGATTCTGCGCGCCCTTCAACCACCCCGGGAAGGGTGACAAATTTTGGTGTCATAACGGGGCCGATCAGCCGTTAGATCGAAGTGTTCTTCACGATGTACGACTGGCACGGGAACGGTGACAACTTTTTGTGTCGTAACGGGGCCCGTCAGCTGTTATATCGAAGCTCTCTTCACGATCTACAATTGGCACGGGAACGGTGACAACTTTTGGTGTCGTGACGGGGCCCGTCACCCGTTATATCAAAGCTCTCTTCGCGCTCTACAGCCTCCAGGGGAAAGGCGACAACTTTTGGTGTCAAAACGGGGCCCATCAGCCGTTAGATCGAAGCTCTCTTCGGGCTCTACAACCGCGACGGGAACGGGGACAACTTTTGAGGTTGTAAAGGGCCCGGGCCATCAGATGTTATATCGAAGCTCTCTTCGCGCTCTACAATCGCCACTGGAATGGCGACATATTTTGGTGTCGTAAAGGGGCCCATCAACCATTAGATCGAAGTAAACTTCACGATCTACATCGGCCACGGGAACGGTGACAAGTTATGGTGTCATAACGGGGCCTTTCAGCCGTTATATTGATGCTCTCTTCGTAATCTACGACTCGCACAGGAACGGCGACAACTTTTGGTGTCATAATGGGGCCCATAATCCTTTAGATCGAAGCTCTCTTCACGCTCTAGAACCGCCACGGGAACGGCGACAACTTTTGGTGTCGTAACGGGCCCATCAGCCGTTAGATCAAAGCTCTCTTTGCGATCTACAACTGCCACGTTTACAGCGACAATAATTGGTTTCGTAACGGGGCCCATCATCCGTTAGATCGATCTCTCTGCGCTCCCTACAACTGCCACGGGAACGGCGACAAGTTTTGGTGTCGAAATGGTGCCCATCAGCGGTTAGATCGAAGCTCTCTTCACGCTCTAGAACCGCCACGGGAACGGCGACAACTTGTGGTGTCGTAACGGGCCCCATTACGCATTAGATAGAAGCTCTCTTCACACTCTACAACTCCCACGGGGACGGCGACAACTTTTGGTGTCGTAACGGGGCCCATCAGCCGTTTGATCAAAGCTCTATTCGCGATCTACAACTGGCACAAGAATGGTGACAACTTTTGGTGTCGTAACAGGGCACAAAATCCGACAGATTCTGCGCTCCCTACAATCGCCCCGGGAAGGGCGACAAATTTTGGTGTCGTAATGAGGCCCATCAGCCGTTAGATCGAATCGTTCTTCGCGATGTACGACTGGCACGGGAACGGCGACAACTTTTGGTGTCGTAACGTGGCCCGTCAGCCGTTATATCGAAGCTCTCTTCGCGATCTACAACTGGCACGGGAACGGCGATAACTTTTGGTGTCGTGACGGGGCCCGTCAGCCGTTATATCAAAGCTCTCTTCACACTCTACAGCCTCCATGGGAAAGGCGACAACTTTTGGTGTCAAAACGTGGCCCATCATCAGTTAGATCGAAGCTCTCTTCATGGTCTACAACCGCGACGGGAATGGGGACAACTTTTGAGGTCGTAACGGGGCCGAACCCTCAGATGTTATATCGAAGCTCTCTTCGCGCTCTACAATCGCCACTGGAATGGCGACATATTTTGGTGTCGTAACGGGGCCCATCAACCGTTAGATCGAAGTACAGTTCACGATCTACATCGGCCTTGGGAACGGCGACAAGTTTTGGTGTCGTAACGGGGCCCGTCAACCGTTATATCGATGCTTTCTTCATAATCTACGACTCGCACGGGAATGGTGACAACTTTTGGTGACCTAACGGGGCCCAAAATCTGTCAGATCGATGCTCTCTTCGCGCCCTACAACCGCCCCGGGAAGGGTGACAAATTTTGGTGTCGTAACGGGCCCATCAGTCGTTAGAACGAAGCTCTCTTCACGATCTAAGAATGGCACAGGATCGGTGATAACTTTTGGTGTCGTATCGGGGCCCATAATCCTTTAGATCGAAGCTCTCTTTGTGCGCTACAACCGCACGGGGAAGGGCGGCAAATTTTGATGTCGTAACAGGGCCAATCAGCCATTAGATTGAAGCTCTCTTTGCGATCTACAACTGCCACGTTTACGGTGATAACTTTTGATTTCGTAACGGGGCCCATCATCCGTTAGATCGATCTCTCTGCGCTCCCTACAACTGCCGCGGGAACGGTGACAAGTTTTGGTGTCGAAATGGTGCCCATCAGTGGTTAGATCGAAGCTCTCTTCGCGCTCTAGAACCGCGACGGGAACGGCGACAACTTGTGGTGTCGTAACGGGCCCCATTACGCGTTAGATAGAAGCTCTCTTCACACTCTAGAACCCCTACGGAGACGGCGATAACTTTTGGTGTCGTAACGGGTCCCATAAGCCGTTTGATCGAAGCTCCCTTCGCTATCTACATCTGGCACAAGAATGGTGACAACTTTTAGTGTCGTAACGGGGCCCAAAATCCGTCAGATTCTACGCGCCCTTTAACCGCCCCGGGAAGGGCGACAAATTTTGGTGTCATAACGGGGCCCATCAACCGTCAGATCAAAGCGTTCTTCGCGATGTACGACTGGGACAGGAACGGCGACAAGTTTTGGTGTCGTAACGGGGCCCGTCAGCCGTTATATCGAAGCTCTCTTCACGATCTACAATTGGCACGGGAACGGCGATAACTTTTGGTGTCGTGACAGGGCCCGTCAGCCGTTATATCAAAGCTCTCTTCGCGCCCTATAGCCTCCAGGGGAAAGACGACAACTTTTGGTGTCAAAACAGGGCCCATCAGCTGTTAGATCGAAGCTCTCTTCGCGATCTACAACTTGTACGGGAAAGGCGACATCTTTTGTTGTCGAAACGGGGCCCATCATCAGTCAGATCGAAGCTCTCTTCGTGCTCTACAACCGCGACGGGAACGGGGACAACTTTTGAGGTCGTAACGGGGCCGGACCATCAGATGTTATATCGAAGCTCTCTTGCCGCTCTACAATCGCCTCTGGAATGGCGACATATTTTGGTGTCGTAACGGGGCCCATCATCTGTTAGATCGAAGTACACTTCGCAATCTACATCGGCCACGGGAACGGCGACAAGTTTTGGTGTCGTAACGGGGCCCGTCAGCCGTTATATCGATGCTCTCTTCGTAATCTACGACTCGCATTGCACGGGAATGGTGCCAACTTTTGGTGTCCTAACGGGGCCCAAAATCCGTCAGATCGAAGCTCTCTTCGCGCCCTACAACCACCCAGGGAAGGGTGACAAATTTTGGTGTCGTAACGGGCCCATCAGCCGTTAGATCGAAGCTCTCTTCGCGATCTAAGAATGGCACAGGAACGGTGACAACTTTTGGTGTCATATCGGGGCCCATAACCCTTTAGATCGAAGCTCTCTTTGCGCGCTACAACCGTACGAGGAAGGGCGACAATTTTTGGTGTCGTAACGGGGCCAATCAGCCGTTAGATCAAAGCTCTCTTTGCGATCTACAACTGCCACGTTTACGGCGATAACTTTTGGTTTCGTAACCGGGCCCATCATCCGATAGATCGATCTCTCTGCGCTGCCTACAACCGCCGTGGGAATGGCGACAAGTTTTGGTGTTGAAATGGTGCCCATCAGCGGTTAGATCGAAGCTCTCTTCGCGCTCTAGAACCGCCACGGGAACGGCGACAAC
>NW_010361116.1:18476-29024 GCF_000414095.1 Morus notabilis | reverse complement strand
GCCAGGGGAAAGGCGATAACTTTTGGTGTCAAAATGGGGCCCATCAGCCGTTAGATCGAAGCTCTCTTCGCGATCTACAACTTGCACGGGAAAGGCGACATCTTTTGTTGTCAGAACGGGGCCCATCATCAGTTAGATCGAAGCTCTCTTCATGGTCCACAACCGCGACGGGAATGGGGACAACTTTTGAGGTCGTAACGGGGCCGGACCATCAGATGTTATATTGAAGCTCTCTTCGCGCTCAACAATCGCCACTGGAATGGCGACATATTTTGGTGTCGTAACGGGGCCCATCAACCGTTAGATCGAAGTACACTTCGCGATCTACATCGGCAACGGGAACGGTGACAAGTTTTGGTGTCGTAGCGGGGCCCGTCAGCCGTTATATCGATGCTCTCTTCGTAATCTATGACTCGCACGGGAATGGTGACAACTTTTGGTGTCCTAACGGGGCCCAAAATCCGTCAGATCGAAGCTCTCTTCGCGCCCTACAACCACCCCGGGAAGGGTGACAAATTTTGGTGTCGTAACGGGCCCATCAGCTGTTAGATCGAAGCTCTCTTCGCGATCTAAGAATGGCACAGGAACGGTGACAAATTTTGGTGTCATATCGGGGCCCATAACCCTTCAGATCGAAGCTCTCTTTGGGCGCTACAACCGCACGGGGAAAGGCTACAAATTTTGGTGTCGTAACGGGGCCAATCAGCCGTTAGATCGAAGCTCTCTTTGTGATCTACAACTGCCACGTTTACAGTGACAACTTTTGGTTTCGTAACGCGGCCCATCATCCGTTAGATCGATCTCTCTGCGCTCACTACAACCGCCACGGGAACGGTGACAAGTTTTGGTGTCGAAATGGTGCCCATAAGCGGTTAGATCGAAGCTCTCTTTGTGATCTACAACTGCCACGTTTACAGTGACAACTTTTGGTTTCGTAACGCGGCCCATCATCCGTTAGTGGGCCCAAAATCCGTCAGATTCTGCGCGCCTTTCAACCCCCCCGGGAAGGGCGACAAATTTTGGTGTCGTAACGGGGCCCATCAGCCATTTGATCGAAGCTCACTTCGCGATCTACAACTGCCACAAGAATGGCGACAACTTTTAGTGTCGTAACGGGGTCCAAAATCCGTCAGATTCTGCGCGCCTTTCAACCACCCCGGGAAGGGCGACAAATTTTGGTGTCGTAACGGGGCCCGTCAGCCGTTATATCAAAGCTCTCTTCGCACTCTAGAGCCCCCACGGGGACGGCGACAACTTTTGGTGTCGTAACGGGGCCCATCAGCCGTTTGGACCAGTAGGAGCTCCGAACGGGCCCCATTACGCGTTAGATAGAAGCTCTCTTCGCACTCTAGAGCCCCCACGGGGACGGCGACAACTTTTGGTGTCGTAACGGGGCCCATCAGCCGTTTGGACCAGTAGGAGCTCCGAACGGGCCCCATTACGCGTTAGATAGAAGCTCTCTTCGCACTCTAGAGCCCCCACGGGGACGGCGACAACTTTTGGTGTCGTAACGGGGCCCATCAGCCGTTTGGACCAGTAGGAGCTCCGAACGGGCCCCATTACGCGTTAGATAGAAGCTCTCTTCGCACTCTAGAGCCCCCACGGGGACGGCGACAACTTTTGGTGTCGTAACGGGGCCCATCAGCCGTTTGGACCAGTAGGAGCTCCGAACGGGCCCCATTACGCGTTAGATAGAAGCTCTCTTCGCACTCTAGAGCCCCCACGGGGACGGCGACAACTTTTGGTGTCGTAACGGGGCCCATCAGCCGTTTGGACCAGTAGGAGCTCCGAACGGGCCCCATTACGCGTTAGATAGAAGCTCTCTTCGCACTCTAGAGCCCCCACGGGGACGGCGACAACTTTTGGTGTCGTAACGGGGCCCATCAGCCGTTTGGACCAGTAGGAGCTCCGAACGGGCCCCATTACGCGTTAGATAGAAGCTCTCTTCGCACTCTAGAGCCCCCACGGGGACGGCGACAACTTTTGGTGTCGTAACGGGGCCCATCAGCCGTTTGGACCAGTAGGAGCTCCGAACGGGCCCCATTACGCGTTAGATAGAAGCTCTCTTCGCACTCTAGAGCCCCCACGGGGACGGCGACAACTTTTGGTGTCGTAACGGGGCCCATCAGCCGTTTGGACCAGTAGGAGCTCCGAACGGGCCCCATTACGCGTTAGATAGAAGCTCTCTTCGCACTCTAGAGCCCCCACGGGGACGGCGACAACTTTTGGTGTCGTAACGGGGCCCATCAGCCGTTTGGACCAGTAGGAGCTCCGAACGGGCCCCATTACGCGTTAGATAGAAGCTCTCTTCGCACTCTAGAGCCCCCACGGGGACGGCGACAACTTTTGGTGTCGTAACGGGGCCCATCAGCCGTTTGGACCAGTAGGAGCTCCGAACGGGCCCCATTACGCGTTAGATAGAAGCTCTCTTCGCACTCTAGAGCCCCCACGGGGACGGCGACAACTTTTGGTGTCGTAACGGGGCCCATCAGCCGTTTGGACCAGTAGGAGCTCCGAACGGGCCCCATTACGCGTTAGATAGAAGCTCTCTTCGCACTCTAGAGCCCCCACGGGGACGGCGACAACTTTTGGTGTCGTAACGGGGCCCATCAGCCGTTTGGACCAGTAGGAGCTCCGAACGGGCCCCATTACGCGTTAGATAGAAGCTCTCTTCGCACTCTAGAGCCCCCACGGGGACGGCGACAACTTTTGGTGTCGTAACGGGGCCCATCAGCCGTTTGGACCAGTAGGAGCTCCGAACGGGCCCCATTACGCGTTAGATAGAAGCTCTCTTCGCACTCTAGAGCCCCCACGGGGACGGCGACAACTTTTGGTGTCGTAACGGGGCCCATCAGCCGTTTGGACCAGTAGGAGCTCCGAACGGGCCCCATTACGCGTTAGATAGAAGCTCTCTTCGCACTCTAGAGCCCCCACGGGGACGGCGACAACTTTTGGTGTCGTAACGGGGCCCATCAGCCGTTTGGACCAGTAGGAGCTCCGAACGGGCCCCATTACGCGTTAGATAGAAGCTCTCTTCGCACTCTAGAGCCCCCACGGGGACGGCGACAACTTTTGGTGTCGTAACGGGGCCCATCAGCCGTTTGGACCAGTAGGAGCTCCGAACGGGCCCCATTACGCGTTAGATAGAAGCTCTCTTCGCACTCTAGAGCCCCCACGGGGACGGCGACAACTTTTGGTGTCGTAACGGGGCCCATCAGCCGTTTGGACCAGTAGGAGCTCCGAACGGGCCCCATTACGCGTTAGATAGAAGCTCTCTTCGCACTCTAGAGCCCCCACGGGGACGGCGACAACTTTTGGTGTCGTAACGGGGCCCATCAGCCGTTTGGACCAGTAGGAGCTCCGAACGGGCCCCATTACGCGTTAGATAGAAGCTCTCTTCGCACTCTAGAGCCCCCACGGGGACGGCGACAACTTTTGGTGTCGTAACGGGGCCCATCAGCCGTTTGGACCAGTAGGAGCTCCGAACGGGCCCCATTACGCGTTAGATAGAAGCTCTCTTCGCACTCTAGAGCCCCCACGGGGACGGCGACAACTTTTGGTGTCGTAACGGGGCCCATCAGCCGTTTGGACCAGTAGGAGCTCCGAACGGGCCCCATTACGCGTTAGATAGAAGCTCTCTTCGCACTCTAGAGCCCCCACGGGGACGGCGACAACTTTTGGTGTCGTAACGGGGCCCATCAGCCGTTTGGACCAGTAGGAGCTCCGAACGGGCCCCATTACGCGTTAGATAGAAGCTCTCTTCGCACTCTAGAGCCCCCACGGGGACGGCGACAACTTTTGGTGTCGTAACGGGGCCCATCAGCCGTTTGGACCAGTAGGAGCTCCGAACGGGCCCCATTACGCGTTAGATAGAAGCTCTCTTCGCACTCTAGAGCCCCCACGGGGACGGCGACAACTTTTGGTGTCGTAACGGGGCCCATCAGCCGTTTGGACCAGTAGGAGCTCCGAACGGGCCCCATTACGCGTTAGATAGAAGCTCTCTTCGCACTCTAGAGCCCCCACGGGGACGGCGACAACTTTTGGTGTCGTAACGGGGCCCATCAGCCGTTTGGACCAGTAGGAGCTCCGAACGGGCCCCATTACGCGTTAGATAGAAGCTCTCTTCGCACTCTAGAGCCCCCACGGGGACGGCGACAACTTTTGGTGTCGTAACGGGGCCCATCAGCCGTTTGGACCAGTAGGAGCTCCGAACGGGCCCCATTACGCGTTAGATAGAAGCTCTCTTCGCACTCTAGAGCCCCCACGGGGACGGCGACAACTTTTGGTGTCGTAACGGGGCCCATCAGCCGTTTGGACCAGTAGGAGCTCCGAACGGGCCCCATTACGCGTTAGATAGAAGCTCTCTTCGCACTCTAGAGCCCCCACGGGGACGGCGACAACTTTTGGTGTCGTAACGGGGCCAATAAGCCGTTAGATCGAAGCACTCTTTGCGATCTACAACTGCCACGTTTACGGTGACAACTTTTGGTTTAACGGGGCCCATCATCCATTAGATCGATCTCTCTGTGCTCCCTACAATCGCCACGAGAACGGCGACAAGTTTTGGTGTCGAAATGGTGCCCATCAGCGGTTAGATCGAAGCTCTCTTCACGCTCTAGAACCGCCACAGGAATGGTGACAACTTGTGCTGTCGTAACGAGTCCCATTACGTGTTAGATAGAAGCTCTCTTCGTACTCTACAACCCCCACGGGGACGGTGACAACTTTTGGTGATGTAACGGGGCCATCAGCCGTTTGATCGAAGCTCTCTTCGCGATCTACAACTGGCACAAGAATAGCGACAACTTTTGGTGTCGTAACGGGCCCCAAAATCCGTCAGATTCTGTGCGCCCTTCAACCGCCCCGGGAAGGGCGACAAATTTTGGTGTCGTAACGGGGCCCATCAGCCGTTAGATCGAAGCGTTCTTCGCGATGTACGACTGGCACGGGAACGGTGACAACTTTTGGTGTCGTAACGGGGCCCGTCAACCGTTATATCAAAGCTCTCTTCATGATCTACAATTGGCACGGGAATGGTGACAACTTTTGGTGTCGTGACGGGGCCCGTCAGCCGTTATATCAAAGCTTTCTTCACGTTCTACAGCCTCCAGGGGAGAGGCGACAACTTTTGGTGTCAAAATGGGGCCCATCAGCCGTTAGATCAAAGCTCTCTTTGCAATCTACAACTTGCACAGGAAAGGCGACATCTTTTGTTGTCGAAACAGGGCCCATCATCAGTTAGATCGAAGCTCTCTTCGTGCTCTACAACCGCGACGGGAACGATGACAACTTTTAAGGTCGTAACGGGGCCAGACCATCAGATGTTATATCGAAGCTCTCTTCACGCTCTACAATCGCCACTGGAATGGTGACATATTTTGGTGTCGTATCGGGGCCCATCAACCGTTAGATCGAAGTACACTTCGCGATCTACATCAGCCACATGAACGGCGACAAGTTTTGGTGTCGTCACGGGGCCCGTCAGCCGTTATATCGATGATCTCTTCGTAATCTACGACTTGCACGGGAATGGCGACAACTTTTGGTGTCCTAACGGGGCCCAAAATCTGTCAGATCGAAGCTCTCTTCGCACCCTACAACCGCCCCGGGAAGGGTGCAAATTTTGGTGTCGTAATGGGCCCATCAGCCGTTAGATCGAAGCTCTCTTTCGACAAATTTTGGTGTCGTAACGGGCCCCGTCAGCCGTTATCTCGAAGCTCTCTTCGTGATCTAGCACGGGGAAGGGCGACAAAGTTTGGTGTCGTAACGGGCCCCGTCAGCCGTTATCTCGAAGCTCTCTTCGTGATCTAGCACGGGGAAGGGCGACAAAGTTTGGTGTCGTAACGGGCCCCGTCAGCCGTTATCTCGAAGCTCTCTTCGTGATCTAGCACGGGGAAGGGCGACAAAGTTTGGTGTCGTAACGGGCCCCGTCAGCCGTTATCTCGAAGCTCTCTTCGTGATCTAGCACGGGGAAGGGCGACAAAGTTTGGTGTCGTAACGGGCCCCGTCAGCCGTTATCTCGAAGCTCTCTTCGTGATCTAGCACGGGGAAGGGCGACAAAGTTTGGTGTCGTAACGGGCCCCGTCAGCCGTTATCTCGAAGCTCTCTTCGTGATCTAGCACGGGGAAGGGCGACAAAGTTTGGTGTCGTAACGGGCCCCGTCAGCCGTTATCTCGAAGCTCTCTTCGTGATCTAGCACGGGGAAGGGCGACAAAGTTTGGTGTCGTAACGGGCCCCGTCAGCCGTTATCTCGAAGCTCTCTTCGTGATCTAGCACGGGGAAGGGCGACAAAGTTTGGTGTCGTAACGGGCCCCGTCAGCCGTTATCTCGAAGCTCTCTTCGTGATCTAGCACGGGGAAGGGCGACAAAGTTTGGTGTCGTAACGGGCCCCGTCAGCCGTTATCTCGAAGCTCTCTTCGTGATCTAGCACGGGGAAGGGCGACAAAGTTTGGTGTCGTAACGGGCCCCGTCAGCCGTTATCTCGAAGCTCTCTTCGTGATCTAGCACGGGGAAGGGCGACAAAGTTTGGTGTCGTAACGGGCCCCGTCAGCCGTTATCTCGAAGCTCTCTTCGTGATCTAGCACGGGGAAGGGCGACAAAGTTTGGTGTCGTAACGGGCCCCGTCAGCCGTTATCTCGAAGCTCTCTTCGTGATCTAGCACGGGGAAGGGCGACAAAGTTTGGTGTCGTAACGGGCCCCGTCAGCCGTTATCTCGAAGCTCTCTTCGTGATCTAGCACGGGGAAGGGCGACAAAGTTTGGTGTCGTAACGGGCCCCGTCAGCCGTTATCTCGAAGCTCTCTTCGTGATCTAGCACGGGGAAGGGCGACAAAGTTTGGTGTCGTAACGGGCCCCGTCAGCCGTTATCTCGAAGCTCTCTTCGTGATCTAGCACGGGGAAGGGCGACAAAGTTTGGTGTCGTAACGGGCCCCGTCAGCCGTTATCTCGAAGCTCTCTTCGTGATCTAGCACGGGGAAGGGCGACAAAGTTTGGTGTCGTAACGGGCCCCGTCAGCCGTTATCTCGAAGCTCTCTTCGTGATCTAGCACGGGGAAGGGCGACAAAGTTTGGTGTCGTAACGGGCCCCGTCAGCCGTTATCTCGAAGCTCTCTTCGTGATCTAGCACGGGGAAGGGCGACAAAGTTTGGTGTCGTAACGGGCCCCGTCAGCCGTTATCTCGAAGCTCTCTTCGTGATCTAGCACGGGGAAGGGCGACAAAGTTTGGTGTCGTAACGGGCCCCGTCAGCCGTTATCTCGAAGCTCTCTTCGTGATCTAGCACGGGGAAGGGCGACAAAGTTTGGTGTCGTAACGGGCCCCGTCAGCCGTTATCTCGAAGCTCTCTTCGTGATCTAGCACGGGGAAGGGCGACAAAGTTTGGTGTCGTAACGGGCCCCGTCAGCCGTTATCTCGAAGCTCTCTTCGTGATCTAGCACGGGGAAGGGCGACAAAGTTTGGTGTCGTAACGGGCCCCGTCAGCCGTTATCTCGAAGCTCTCTTCGTGATCTAGCACGGGGAAGGGCGACAAAGTTTGGTGTCGTAACGGGCCCCGTCAGCCGTTATCTCGAAGCTCTCTTCGTGATCTAGCACGGGGAAGGGCGACAAAGTTTGGTGTCGTAACGGGCCCCGTCAGCCGTTATCTCGAAGCTCTCTTCGTGATCTAGCACGGGGAAGGGCGACAAAGTTTGGTGTCGTAACGGGCCCCGTCAGCCGTTATCTCGAAGCTCTCTTCGTGATCTAGCACGGGGAAGGGCGACAAAGTTTGGTGTCGTAACGGGCCCCGTCAGCCGTTATCTCGAAGCTCTCTTCGTGATCTAGCACGGGGAAGGGCGACAAAGTTTGGTGTCGTAACGGGCCCCGTCAGCCGTTATCTCGAAGCTCTCTTCGCGATCTACAACTGCCATGTTTACGGCGACAACTTTTGGTTTCGTAACCGGGCCCATCATCCGTTAGATCGACCTCTCTACGCTCCCTACAACCGCCACGGGAACGGCGACAAGTTTTGGTGTCGAAATGGTGCCCATCAGCCGTTAGATCGAAGTGTTCTTCGCGATGCACGACTGGCACGGGAACGCCGACAACTTTTAGTGTCGTAACGGGGCCCAAAATCCGTCAGATTCTGCGCGCCCTTCAACCGCCCCGGGAAGGGCGACAAATTTTGTTGTCATAACGGGGCCGATCAGCCGTTAGATCGAAGTGTTCTTCGCGATGCACGACTGGCACGGGAACGCCGACAACTTTTAGTGTCGTAACGGGGCCCAAAATCCGTCAGATTCTGCGCGCCCTTCAACCGCCCCGGGAAGGGCGACAAATTTTGTTGTCATAACGGGGCCCATCAGCCGTTAGATCGAAGTGTTCTTCGTGATGCACGACTGGCACGGGAACGCCGACAACTTTTAGTGTCGTAACGGGACCCGTCAGCCGTTATCTCGAAGCTCTCTTCGTGATCTACAACTGGCACGGGAACGGCGACACCTTATGGTGTCATGACGGGGCCCCTCAGCCGTTATATCAAAGCTCTCTTCACGCTCTACAGCCTCCAGGGGAAAGGCGACAACTTTTGGTGTCAAAACGGGGCCCATCAGCCGTTAGATCGAAGCTCACTTTGCGATCTACAACTTGCACGGGAAAGGTGACATCTTTTGTTGTTGAAACGGGGCCCATCATTAGTCAGATCGAAGCTCTCTTCATGCTCTACAACCGCGACGGGAACGGGGACAACTTTTGAGGTCGTAATGGGGCCGGACCATCAGATATTATATCAAAGCTCTCTTGCCGCTCTGTAATCACCACTGGAATGGCGACATATTTTGTTGCCGTAATGGGGCCCATCAACTGTTAGATCGAAGTACACTAGGCAATCTACATCAGCCACGGGAACGGTGACAAGTTTTGGTGTCGTAACGGCGCCCGTCAGCGGTTATATCGATGCTCTCTTCGTAATCTATGACTCGCACGGGAATGGCGACAACTTTTGGTGTCCTAACGGGGCTCAAAATCCGTCAGATCGAAGCTCTTTTCGCGCCCTACAACCACTCCGGGAAGGGTGACAAATTTTGGTGTCGTAATGGGCCCATCAGCCGTTAGATCGAAGCTCTCTTCGCGATCTAAGACTGGCACAGGAACGGTAACAACTTTTGGTGTCGTAACAGGGCCCATAATCCTTTAGATCGAAGCTCTCTTTGCGCGCTACAACTGCACGGGGAAGGGCGACAAAGTTTGGTGTCATAACGGGGCCAATCAGCCGTTAGATCGAAGCTCTCTTTGCGATCTACAACTGCCATGTTTACGGCGACAACTTTTGGTTTCGTAACAGGGCCCATCATCCGTTAGATCGATCTCTCTGCGCTCCCTACAACCGCCACGGGAACGGTGACAAGTTTTGGTGGCGAAATGGTGCCCATCAGCGGTTAGATCGAAGCCCTCTTCGCACTCTAGAACCGCCACGGGAACGGCGACAACTTGTGGTGTCATAACGGGCCCCATTACGCGTTAGATAGAAGCTCTCTTCACACTCTACAACCCCCACGGGGACGGCAACAACTTTTGGTGTTGTAACGGGGCCAATCAGCCGTTTGATCGAAGCTCTCTTCGCGATCTACAATTGGCACAAGAATGGTGACAACTTTTGGTGTTGTAACGGGGCCCAAAATCCATCAGATTCTGAGCGCCCTTCAACCGCCCCAGGAAGGGCGACAAATTTTGGTGTCGTAACGGGGCCCGTCAGCCATTAGATCGAAGCGTTCTTCACGATGTACGACTGGCACAGGAACGGCGACAACTTTTGGTGTCGTAACGGGGCCCGTCAGCCATTAGATCGAAGCGTTCTTCACGATGTACGACTGGCACAGGAACGGCGACAACTTTTGGTGTCGTAACGGGGCCCGTCAGCCATTAGATCGAAGCGTTCTTCACGATGTACGACTGGCACAGGAACGGCGACAACTTTTGGTGTCGTAACGGGGCCCATCAGCCGTTAGATCGAAGCTCTCTTCGCGATCTACATCTTGCACGGGAAAGGTGACATCTTTAAACACTCGAATTTCCACAAACACCAACGCATGCACGATGTGGAATTTTTGGAGAAAAATTTTGCTCTCTATTTTTCACTCTATGAGAAATCCGGCCACACTCTGAGAAAATTCGGCCACAACAAACTTAGGGCTGAATATATGTTAAAAATTATCTCTGCAATTTTCTATCTTTCTCATATTTAAAGAGAAGAAGTCAAACTTCAAAATAGAATCAAATCCTTATCTCCGATTTTGAATTTGGAACAAAAAATCCCTTTCCCTTATCCACTTGGTGGCCGGCCACACTCTAGGGTTTTATCCCTGTGTGTGGCGCCTATCTCAGATAGGGAAGGAAGAGATTTTATCCTTTATCCAGTAGTCCAATTTTAATTTAGATTCAAATTCGAATTTAAGTCAAAATTAAATTAATTTGAATTCTAAATTGAACAACTTATCAAATAAGTTTAAATGGATAAATCTAGATATGTTCAAATTCAAATTTAAATAATCACATTATTTAAATAATAATTAATTCTCAAT
>NW_010361116.1:17419-17601 GCF_000414095.1 Morus notabilis | reverse complement strand
TATGACCATCGGTAGACTCAATTAGAATTTCTATGCTTAACGGAAATTATTAGAAATTCATATTGTGTCTGCGTCCATGTTCCACATAATCTCATTATGCGAAATACACTCATTCAATATCTCGCCATATTAACAGTGCGGATAACACTGTTCCATTCTAAATGGGAATGACATGTATTAAT
>NW_010361116.1:15263-17355 GCF_000414095.1 Morus notabilis | reverse complement strand
AATTACTTTTGATTATTATCCTTAAACATTATCCTCTTGTATACAAACTTATATACCATGTTTAAGGTTACATAAATAATCAAGGAATTTTATTTGATATTCATAAAATATTCATAAATATATGCACATAAAATGATGAATAAACTCTTTTATTAAATAAATAATAAATATCCTTTTACATCTCATGCTTCTAGGACACTATTCCCAACAGTAATGGGGCTGGACCATCAGATGTTATATCGTAGCTCTCTTTGTGCTCTACAATCGCCACTGGAATGGCGACAAATTTTGGTGTTGTAAGGGGGCCCATCAACCGTTAGATCGAAGTACACTTCGCGATCTACATCGGCCACGGGAACGGCGACACGTTTTGGTGTCGTAACGGGGCCCGTCACCGTTATATCGATGCTCTCTTCGTAATCTACGACTCGCACGGGAATGGCGACAAGTTTTGGTGTCCTCACGGGGCCCGAAATCCGTCAGATTGAAGCTCTCTTCGCGCCCTACAACCGCCCCGGGAAGGGTGACAAATTTTGGTGTCGTAACGGGCCCATCAGCCGTTAGATCGAAGCTCTCTTCGCGATCTAAGACTGGCACAGGAACGGTGACAACTTTTGGTGTCGTAACGGGGCCCATAATCCTTTAGATTGAAGCTCTCTTTGCGCGGTACAACCGCACGGGGAAGGGCGACGAATTTTGGTGTCGTAACGGGGCCAATCACCCGTTAGATCGAAGCTCTCTTTGCGATCTACAACTGCCACGTTTACGGTGACAACTTTTGGTTTCGTAATGGGGCCCATCATCCGTTAGACCGATCTCTCTGCGCTCCCTACAACCGCCCGCCACGGGAACGGCGACAAGTTTTAGGGTCGAAATGGTGCCCATCAGCGGTTAGATCGAAGCTCTCTTCGCGCTATAGAACCGCCACGGGAACGGAGACAACTTGTGGTGTCTTAGTGGGCCCCATTACGCGTTAGATAGAAGCTCTCTTCGCACTCTACAACCCCCACGGGGACGGCGACAACTTTTGGTGTCGTAACAGGGCCCATCAGCAGTTTGATCGAAGCTCTCTTCGCGATATACAACTGGCACAAGAATGGCGACAACTTTTGGTGTCGTGACGGGGCCCAAAATCCGTTAGATTATGCGCGCCCTTCAACCGCCCCGGGAAGGGTGACAAATTTTCGTGTCGTAACGGGGCCCATCAGCCATTAGATCGAAGCGTTCTTCGCGATGTACGACTGGCACGGGAACGGCGACAACTTTTGGTGTCGTAACGAGGCCCATCAGCCGTTATATCGATGCTCTCTTCGCGATCTAAGACTGGCACAGGAACGACGACAACTTTTGGTGTCGTAACGGGGCCCATAATCCTTTAGATCGAAGCTCTCTTTGCGCGCTACAACCGCACGGGGAAGGGCAACAAATTTTAGTGTCGTAACGGGGCCAATCAGCCGTTAGATCGTAGCTCTCTTTGCGATCTACAATTGCCACGTTTACGGTGAAAACGTTTGGTTTCGTAACTGGGCCCATCATCCGTTAGACCGATCTCTCTGCGCTCCCTACAACCGCCACGGGAACGGCGACAAGTTTTAGGGTCGAAATGGTGCCCATCAGCGGTTAGATCGAAGCTCTCTTCGCGCTATAGAACCGCCACGGGAACGGAGACAACTTGTGGTGTCTTAGTGGGCCCCATTACGCGTTAGATAGAAGCTCTCTTCGCACTCTACAACCCCCACGGGGACGGCGACAACTTTTGGTGTCGTAACAGGGCCCATCAGCAGTTTGATCGAAGCTCTCTTCGCGATATACAACTGGCACAAGAATGGCGACAACTTTTGGTGTCGTGACGGGGCCCAAAATCCGTTAGATTATGCGCGCCCTTCAACCGCCCCGGGAAGGGTGACAAATTTTCGTGTCGTAACGGGGCCCATCAGCCATTAGATCGAAGCGTTCTTCGCGATGTACGACTGGCACGGGAACGGCGACAACTTTTGGTGTCGTAACGAGGCCCATCAGCCGTTATATCGATGCTCTCTTCGCGATCTAAGACTGGCACAGGAACGGCGACAACTTTTGGTGTCGTAACGGG
>NW_010361116.1:3173-14716 GCF_000414095.1 Morus notabilis | reverse complement strand
GACATCTTTTGTTGTCGAAACGGGGCCCATCATCAGTCAGATCGAAGCTCTCTTCGTGCTCTACAACCGCGACGGGAACGGGGACAACTTTTGAGGTCGTAACGGGGCTGGACCATAAGATGTTATATCGAAGCTCTCTTCCCGCTCTACAATCGCCACTGCAATGGCGACATATTTTGGTATCGTAATGGGGCCGATCAACCATTAGATCGACTTACACTTCGCGATCTACATCGGCCACGGGAACGGCGACAAGTTTTGGTGTCGTAACGGGGCACGTCAGCCATTATATCGATGCTCTCTTCGTAATCTATGACTCGCACGGGAATGGTGACAACTTTTGGTGTCCTAACGGGGCCCAAAATCCGTCAGATCGAAGCTCTCTTCGCGCCCTACAACCGCCCCGGGAAGGGTGACAAATTTTGGTGTCGTAACGGGCCCATCAACCGTTATATCGAAGCTCTCTTCGCGATCTAAGACTAGCACAGGAATGGTGACAACTTTTGGTGTCCTAACGGTGCCCATAATGCTTTAGATTGAAGCTCTCTTTGCGCGCTACAACCGCACGGGGAAGGGCGACAAATTTTAGTGTCGTAACGGGGCCAATCAGCCGTTAGATCGAAGCTCTCTTTGCAATCTACAACTGCCACGTTTACGGCGACAACTTTTGGTTTCGTAACGGGGACCATCATCCGTTAGATCGATCTCTCTGCGCTCCCTACAACCGCCACAGGAACGGCGACAAGTTTTCGTGTCGAAATGGTGCCCATCAGCGGATAGATCGAAGCTCTCTTCGCGCTCCAGAACTGCCACGGGAACGGTGACAACTTGTGGTACCGTAATGGGCCCCATTACGTGTTAGATAGAAGCTCTCTTCGCACTCTACAACCCCCACGGGGACGGTGACAACTTTTGGTGTCATAACGGTGCCCATCAGCCGTTAGATCGAAGCGTTCTTCTCGATGTACGACTGGCACGAGAACGGTGACAACTTTTGGTGTCGTAACGGGGCCCGTCAGACGTTATATCAAAGCTCTCTTCGCGATCTACAACCGGCACGGGAACGGCGACAACTTTTGGTGTCGTGACGGGGCCCGTCACCCGTTATATCAAAGCTCTCTTCGCGCTCTACAGCCTCCAGGGGAAAGGCGACAACTTTTGGTGCCGAAACGGGGCCCATCAGCCGTTAGATCAAAGCTCTCTTCGTGATCCACAACTTGCACGGGAAAGGTGACATCTTTTGTTGTCGAAACGGGGCCCATCATCTGTCAGATCGAAGCTCTCTTCGTGCTCTACAACCGCGATGGGAACGGGGACATCTTTTGAGGTCGTAACGGGGCCGGACCATCATATGTTATATCGAAGCTCTCTTCGCGCTCTACAATCGCCACTGGAATGGTGACATATTTTGGTGTCGTAATGGGGCCCGTCAGCTGTTATATCGATGCTCTCTTCATAATCTATGACTCGCACAGGAATGGCAGCAACTTTTGGTGTCCTAGTGGGGCCCAAAATCCGTCTGATCGAAGCTCTCTTCGCCCCTTACAACCGCCCCGGGAAGGGTGACAAATTTTGGTGTCGTAACGGGGCCCATTAGCCCCTAGATCGAAGCTCTCTTCGTGATCTAAGACTGGCACAGGAACGGTGACAACTTTTGGTGTCATAACGGGGCCCATAATCCTTTAGATCGAAGCTCTCTTTGCGCGGTACGACCGCACGGGGAAGGGCGACAAATTTTGGTGTCGTAATGGGGCCAATCAGCCATTAGATCGAAGCTCTCTTTGCGATCTACAACTACCACGTTTACGACGACAACTTTTGGTTTCGTAACGGAGCCCATCATCCGTTAGATCGATCTCTCTACGCTCCATACCACCGCCATGGGAACGGCGACAAGTTTTGGTGTCGAAATGGTGCCCATCAGCGGTTAGATCGAAGCTCTCTCCGCGTTTTAGACCCGCCACGGGAACGGCGACAACTTGTGGTGTCGTAACGGGCCCCATTACCCGTTAGATAGAAGCTCTCTTCGCACTCTACAACCCCCACGAGGACAGTGACAAGTTTTCGTGTCGTAACGGGGCCCATCAGCTGCTTGATCGAAGCTCTCTTCGCGATCTACAACTGGCACAAGAATGGCGACAACTTTTGGTGTCGGAACGGGGCCAAAAATCCGTCAGATTCTGCGCGCCCTTCAACCGCCCCGGGAAGGGAGACAAATTTTGGTGTCATAACGGGGCCCATCAACTGTTAGATCGAAGCGTTCTTCACGATGTACGAATGGCACGGGAACGACGACAACTTTTGGTGTCGTAACGGGGCCGGTCAGCCGTTATATCGAAGCTCTCCTCATGATCTACAACTGGCACAGGAATGGCAACAACTTTTGGTGTCGTAACGGGGCCCGTCGGCCGTTATATCAAAGCTCTCTTCGCGCTCTACAGCCTCCAGGGGAAAGGCGACAAGTTTTGGTGTCAAAACAGGCCCCATCAGCCGTTAGATCGAAGCTCTCTTCGTGATCTACAACTTACAAGGGGAAGGTGACATCTTTTGTTGCCGAAACGGGGCCCATCATCAGTCTGATCGTAGCTCTCTTCGTGCTCTACAACCGTGATGGGAATGGGAACAACTTTTGAGGTCGTAACGGGGCCGGACCATCAGATGTTATATCGAAGCTCTCTTCGCGCTCTACAATTGCCACTGGAATGGTGACATATTTTGGTGTCGTAACGGGGCCCATCAACCGTTAGATCGAAGTACATTTCGTGATCTACATCAGCCACGGGAACAGCGACAAGTTTTGGTGTCGTAATGGGGCCCGTCAGTCGTTATATCGATGCTCTCTTCGTAATCTACGACTCGCACGGGAATGGCGACAACTTTTGGTGTCCTAACGGGGCCCAAAATCCGTCAGATCGAAGCTCTCTTCGCGCCCTACAACCGCCGCGGGAAGGGTGACAAATTTTGGTGTCGTAACGGGGCCCATCAGCCCCTAGATCGAAGCTCTCTTTGCGCGCTACAACTGCACGGGGAAGGGTGGCAAATTTTGGTGTCGTAACGGGGCCAATCAGCCGTTAGATCGAAGCTCTCTTTGCGATCTACAACTGCCACGTTTACGATGACAACTTTTGATTTTGTAACGGGGCCCATCATCCGTTAGATCGATCTCTCTGCGCTCCTTACAACCACCACGGGAACAGCGACAAGTTTTGGTGTCAAAATGGTGCCCAACAGCGGTTAGATCGAAGCTCTCTTCGCGCTCTAAAACCACCACGGGAACGGCGACAACTTGTGGCGTCGTAACGGGCCCCATTACCCATTATATAGAGGCTCTCTTCATACTCTACAACCCCCACGAGGATGGTGACAACTTTTGCTGTCGTAACGGAGCCCATCAGCCGTTTGATCGAAGCTCTCTTCACGATCTACAAATGGCACAAGAATGGCGACAACTTTTGGTGTCGTAACGGGGCCCAAAATCCGTCAGATTCTGCGCGCCCTTCA
The DNA here is from genome assembly GCF_000414095.1 of Morus notabilis. Classification (NCBI taxonomy): domain Eukaryota; kingdom Viridiplantae; phylum Streptophyta; class Magnoliopsida; order Rosales; family Moraceae; genus Morus; species Morus notabilis. The sequence goes on along the minus strand of NW_010361116.1, from coordinate 11,215 downwards.
ACCGCCCCGGGAAGGGTGACAAATTTTAGTGTTGTAACGGGGCCCATCAGTCGTTAGATCGAAGCGTTCTTCGCGATGTACGACTGGCACGGGAACGGCGACAACTTTTGGTGTTGTAACGGGGCTTGTCAGCCGTTATTTTGAAGCTCTCTTCGCGATCTACAACTGGCACGGGAAAGGTGACAACTCTTGGTGTCGTAACGGGGCCCGTCAGCCATTATATCAAAGCTCTCTTTACGCTCTACAGCCTCCAGGAGAAAGGCGACAACTTTTGGTGTCCAAACGGACCCCATCAGCCATTAGATCGAAGCTCTCTTCGCGATCTACAACTTGCATGGGAAAGGCGGCATCTTTTGTTGTCGAAACGGGGCCCATCATCAGTTAGATCGAAGCACTCTTCGTGCTCTACAACCGCGATGGGAACGGGGACAACTTTTGAGGTCGTACCGGGGCCGGACCATCAGATGTTACATCGAAGCTCTCTTCGCACTCTACAATCGCCACTGGAATGGCGACATATTTTGGTGTCGTAACGGGACCCATCAACCGTTAGATCGAAGTACACTTCGCGATCTACATTGGCCGTGGGAACGGTGACATGTTTTGGTGTCGTAACGGGGCCCGTCAGCCGTTATATCGATGCTCTCTTCGTAATCTACGTCTCGCATAGGAATGGCGACAACTTTTGGTGTCCTAACGGGGTCGAAAATCTGTCAGATCGAAGCTCTCTTCGCGCCCTACAACAGCCGCGGGAAGGGTGACAAATTTTGGGGTCTTAACGGGGCCCATCAGCCCCTAGATCGAAGCTCTCTTCGCGATCTAAGACTGGCACAGGAATGGCGACAACTTTTGGTATCGTAACGGGACCCATAATCCTTTAGATCGAAGCTCTCTTTGCGCGCTACAACCGCATGGGGAAGGGTGACAAATTTTGGTGTCGTAACGGGGCCAATCAGCCGTTAGATCAAAGCTCTCTTTGCGATTTACAACTGCCACGTTTACGGTGACAACTTTTGATTTCGTAAGGGGGCCCATCATACGTTAGATCGATCTCTCTGCGTTCCCTACAATTGCCGCGGGAACGGCGAGAAGTTTTGGTGTCGAAATGGTGCTCATCAGCGGTTAGATCGAAGCTCTCTTCGCACTCTAGAACAGCCACGGGAACGACGACAACTTGTGGTGTCGTAACGGGACCCATTACCCGTTAGATAGAACCTCTCTTCACACTCTACAACCACCACGGGGACGGCGACAACTTTTGTTGTCGTAACGGGGCCCATCAGCCGTTTGATTGAAGCTCTCCTCACGATCTACAACTGGCACAAGAATGGTGACAACTTTTGGTGTCGTAACGGGGCCCAAAATCTGTCAGATTCTGCGCGCCCTTCAACCCCCCCGGGAAGGGCGACAAATTTTGGTGTCATAACGGGGCCCATCAGCCGTTAGATCGAAGCGTTCTTCGCGATGTACGACTGGCACGGGAACGGTGACAACTTTTGGTGTCGTAACGGGGCCCGTCAGTCGTTATATCAAAGCTCTCTTCGCGATCTACAACTGGCACGGGAACGACGACAACTTTTGGTGTCGTAATGGGGTCCGTAAGCCGTTATATGAAAGCTCTCTACGCGCTCTACAGCCTCCAGGGGAAAGGCGACAACTTTTGGTGTCAAAACGGGGCCCATCAGCTGTTAGATCGAAGCTATCTTCGCGATCTGCAACTTGCACGGGAATGGCGACATCTTTTGTTGTCGAAACGGGGCCCATCATCTGTCAAATCGAAGCTCTCTTCGTGCTCTACAACCGCGACGGGAACGGGGACAACTTTTGCAGTCGTACCAGGGCCGGACCATTAGATGTTATATCGAAGCTCTCTTGGTGCTCTACAATCACCACTGGAATGGTGACATATTTTGGTGTCGTAACAGGGCTCATCAATCGTTAGATCGAAGTACACTTCGCGATCTACATCGGCCACGGGAACGGCGACAAGTTTTGGTGTTGTAACGGGGCCCGTCAGCCGTTATATCGATGCTCTCTTCGTAATCTACGACTCGCATAGGAATGGTGACAAATTTTGGTGTCCTAACGGGGCCCAAAATACGTCAGATCGAAGCTCTCTTCGCGCCCTACAACCGCCCCGCGAAGGGTGACAAATTTTGGTGTCGTAACGGGGCCCATCAGCCCCTAGATCGAAGCTCTCTTCGCGATCTAAAACTGGCACAGGAATGGCGACAACTTTTTGTGTCGTAACGGGGCCCATAATCCTTTAGATCGAAGCTCTCTTTGCGCACTACAACCGCACGGGGAAGGGCAAGAAATTTTGGTGTCGTAACGGGGCCAATCAGCCGTTAGATCAAAGCTCTCTTTGCGATCTACAACTGCCACGTTTACAGCGACAACTTTTGATTTCGTAACGGGGCCCATCATCCGTTAGATCGATCTCTCTGCGTTCCGTACAATCGCCACGGGAATGGCGACAAGTTTTGGTGTCGAAATGGTGCTCATCAGCGGTTAGATCGAAGCTCTCTTCGCATTCTAGAACAGCCACGGGAACGACGACAACTTGTGGTGTCGTAACGGGACCCATTACCCGTTAGATAGAAGCTCTCTTCGCACTCTACAACCCCCACGGTGACGGCGACAACTTTTGGAGTCGTAACGGGGCCCATCAGCCGTTTGATCGAAGCTCTCCTCGCGATCTACAACTGGCACAAGAATGGTGACAACTTTTGGTGTCGTAACGGGGCGCAAAATCTGTCAGATTCTGCGCGCCCTTCAACCGCCCCGGGAAGGGCGGCAAATTTTGGTGTCATAACGGGGCCCATCAACTGTTAGATTGAAGTGTTCTTCGCGACGTACAACTGGCACGGGAATGGTGACAAGTTTTGGTGTCGTAACGGGGCCCGTCAGCCGTTATATCGAAGCTCTCTTCGCGATCTACAATTGGCACGGGAACGGTGGCAACTTTTGGTGTCGTAACGGGGCCCGTCAGCCGTTATATGAAAGCTCTCTTCGCGCTCTACAGCCTCCAGGGGAAACGCGACAACTTTTGGTGGTAAAACGGGGCCCATCAGCTGTTAGATCGAAGCTCTCTTCGCGATCTACAACTTGCACGGGAATGGTGACATCTTTTGTTTTCGAAACGGGGCCCATCATCTGTCAAATCGAAGCTCTTTTCGTGCTCTACAACCGCGACGGGAACGGGGACAACTTTTGAGGTCGTACCGGGGCCGGACCATCAGATGTTATATCGAAGGTCTCTTCGCGCTCTACAATCACCACTGGAATGGTGACATATTTTGGTGTCGTAATGGGGCCCATCAATCGTTAGATCGAAGTACACTTCGCGATCTACATCGGCCACGGGAACGGCGACAAGTTTTGGTGTTGAAACGGGGCCCGTCAGCCGTTATATCGATGCTCTATTCGTAATCTACGACTCGCTCAGGAATGGCGACAACTTTTGGTGTCCTAACGGGGCCCAAAATCCGTCAGATCGAAGCTCTCTTCGCGCCCTACAACCGCCCCGGGAATGGCGACATATTTTGGTGTCGTAACGGGGCCCATCAGCCCCTAGATTGAAGCTCTCTCCACGATCTAAGACTGGCACAGGAACGGCGACAACTTTTGGTGTCATAACGAGGCCCATAATCCTTTAGATCAAATCTCTCTTTGCGCGCCACAACCGCACGGGGAAGGACGACAAATTTTGGTATCGTAACGGGGCCAATCAGCCGTTAGATCGAAGCTCTCTTTGTGATCTACAACTGCCACGTTTACGGCGACAACTTTTGGTTTCGTAACGGGGCCCATCATCCGTTACATCGATCTCTCTGCGCTCCCTACAACCGCCATGGGAATGGTGACAAGTTTTGGTGTCGAAATGGTGCCCATCAGCGGTTAGATTGAAGCTCTCTTCGCACTCTAGAACCACCATGGGAACGGCGACAACTTGTGGTGTCGTAATGAGACCCACTACCTGTTAGATAGAAGCTCTCTTCGCACTCTACAACCCCCACGGTGACGGCGACAACTTTTGGAGTCGTAACGGGGCCCATCAGCTGTTTGATCGAAGCTCTCTTCACAATCTACAATTGGCACAAGAATGGCGACAACTTTTGGTCTCATAACGGGGCCCAAAATCCATCAGATTCTGCGTACCCTTCAACCGTCCAGGGAAGGGTGACAAATTTTGGTGTCATAACGGGGCCCATCAGCCGTTAGATCGAAGCGTTCTTCACGATGTACGACTGGCACGGGAATGGCGACAACTTTTGGTGTCGTAACGGGGCCCGTCAATCGTTATATCGAAGCTCTCTTCGTGATCTACAACTGGCACGGGAACGGCGACAACTTTTGGTGTCGTAACGGGGCCCGTCAATCGTTATATCAAAGCTCTTTTCGCGCTCTACAACCTCCACGGGAAAGGTGACAACTAATGGATTCAAAACGGGGCCCATCAGCCGTTAGATCGAAGTTCTCTTCGCGATCTACAACTTGCACGGGAAAGGCGACATCTTTTGATGTCGAAACGGGGCCCATCATCAGTCAGATCGAAGCTCTCTTCGTGCTCTACAACCGCGACGGGAAGAGGGACAACTTTTGAGGTCGTAACAGGGCCGCACCATCAGATGTTATATCGAAGCTCTCTTCACGCTCTACAATCGCCACTGGAATGGTGACATATTTTGGTGTCGTAACGGGGCCCATCAATCGTTAGATCGAAGTACACTTCGCGATCTACATCGGCCACAGGAACGGCGACAACTTTTGGTGTCGTAACGGGGCCCGTCAGCCGTTATATCGATGCTCTCTTCATAATCTATGACTCACACGGGAATGGTGATAACTTTTGCTGTCGTAACGGGGCCCAAAATACGTCAGATCGAACCTCTCTTCGCGCCCTACAACTGCCCCGGGAAGGGTGACAAATTTTGGTGTCGTAACGGGGCCCATCAGCCCCTAGATCGAAGCTCTCTTCACGATCTAAGACTGGCACAGGAATGACGACAACTTTTACTGTCGTAACGGGGCCCATAATCCTTTAGATCGAAGCTCTTTTTGCGCGCTACAACCGCACGGGGAAGGGTGACAAATTTTGGTGTCGTAACGGGGCCCATCAGCTGTTAGATCGAAGCTCTCTTTGCTATCTACAACTGGCACGGGAACGGTGACAACTTTTGGTGTCGTAACGGGGCCCGTCAGCCGTTCTATCAAAGCTCTCTTGGCGCTCTACAGCCTCCAGGGGAAAGGCATCAACTTTTGGTGTCAAAACGGGGCCCATCAGCCGTTAGATCGAAGCTCTCTTCGCGATCTACAACTTGCACGGGAAAGGCAACATCTTTTGTTGTCAAAACGGGGCCCATCATCAGTCAGATTGAAGCTCTCTTCGTGCTCTACAACCGCGACGGGAACGGGGAAAACTTTTGTGGTCGTAACGGGGCCGGACCATCAGATATTATATCGAAGCTCTCTTCGCGCTCTACAATTGCCACTGGAATGGCGACATATTTTGGTGTCGTCACGGGCCCATCAACTGTTAGATCGAAGTACACATTGTGATCTACATCGGCCACGGGAACGCGACAAGTTTTGGTGTCGTAACGGGACCCGTCAGCCGTTATATCGATGCTCTCTTCGTAATCTACGACTCGCACGGGAATGGCGACAACTTTTGGTGTCCTAACAGGGCCCAAAATCCGTCAGATCGAAGCTCTCTTCGTGCCCTACAACCGCCCCCGGAAGGGTGACAAATTTTGGTGTCGTAACGAGGCCCATTAGCCCTTAGATCGAAGCTCTCTTCGCGATCTAAGACTGGCACAGGAGCGGCGATAACTTTTGGTGTCGTAACGAGGCCCATAATCCTTTAGATCGAAGCTCTCTTTGCGCGCTACAACCGCACGGGGAAGGGCGACAAATTTTGGTATCGTAACAGGGCCAATCAGCCGTTAAATCGAAGCTCTCTTTGCGATCTACAACTACCACGTTTACGGTGACAACTTTTGGTTTTGTAACGGGGCCCATCATCCGCCACGGGAATGGCGACAAGTTTTGGTGTCGAAATAGTGCCCATCAGCGGTTAGATTGAAGCTCTCTTCACGCTCTAGAACCGCCACGAGAACGGCGGCAACTTGTGGTGTCGTAACGGGACCCACCACCCGTTAGATAGAAGCTCTCTTCGCACTCTACAACCCCCATGGTGACGGCGACAACTTTTGGAGTCGTAACGGGGCCCATCAGCTGGTTGATCGAAGCTCTCTTCGCGATCTACAACTGCCACAAGAATGGGGACAACTTTTGGTCTCATAACGGGGCCCAAAATCCGTCAGATTTTGCGCGCCCTTCAACCACCCCGGGAAGGGCGACAAATTTGGGTGTCATAATGGGTCCCATTAGCCATTAGATCGAAGCGTTGTTCACGATGTACGACTGGCACGGGAACGGCGACAACTTTTGGTGTCATAACGGGGCCCGTCAGTCGTTGTATCAAACTCTCCTCGTGATCTATATCGAAGCTCGCTTTGCGCTCTACAATCGCCACTGGAATGGCGACATATTTTGGTGTCGTAATGGGGCCCATCAATCGTTAGATGGAAGTACACTTCGCGATCTACATCGGCCACAGGAACGGCGACAAGTTTTGGTGTCGTAACGGGACCTGTCAGCCGCTATATCGATGATCTCTTCGTAATCTACGACTCGTACGGGAATGGCGACAACTTTTGGAGTCCTAACGGGGCCTAAAATACGTCAGATCGAAGCTCTCTTCGCGCCCTACAATCGCCCCGGGAAGGGTGACAAATTTTGGTGTCGTAACGGGGCCCATCAGCCCCTAGATCAAAGCTCTCTTCGCAATCTAAGACTGGCACAGGAATGGCGACAACTTTTTGTGTCGTATCGGGGTCCAAAATCCTTTAGATCGAAGCTCCCTTTGCGCGCTACAACCATACGGGGAAGGGCGACAAATTTTGGTGTCGTAACGGGGCCCATCAGCCGTTAGATCGAAGCTCTCTTCGCGCCCTACAATCGCCCCGGGAAGGGTGACAAATTTTGGTGTCGTAACGGGGCCCATCAGCCCCTAGATCAAAGCTCTCTTCGCAATCTAAGACTGGCACAGGAATGGCGACAACTTTTGGTGTCAAAACGGGGCCCATAAGCCGTTAGATCGAAGCTCTCTTCGTGATCTACAACTTGCATGGGAAAGGCAACATCTTTTGTTGTCGAAACGGGGCCCATCATTAGTCTGATTGAAGCTCTCTTCGTGCTCTAGAACCGCGACGGGAATGGGGAAAACTTTTGAGGTCGTACCGGAACCGGACCATCAGATGTTATATCGAAGCTCTCTTCGCGCTCTACAATCGCCACTGGAAGGGCGACATATTTTGGTGTCGTAATGGGGCCCATCAACAGTTAGATCGAAGTACACTTCACGATCTACATCGGCCATGGGAACGGCGACAAGTTTAGGTGTCGTAATGGGGCCCGTCAGCCGTTATATCGATGCTCTCTTCGTAATCTATGACTCGCACTAGAATGGCGACAACTTTTGGTGTCCTAACGGGGCGCAAAATCTGTCAGATCGAAGCTCTCTTCGCGCCCTACAACTGCCCCGGGAAGGGTGACAAATTTTGGTGTCGTAACGAGGCCCATCAGCCCCTAGATCGAAGTTCTCTTCGCGATCTAGGACTGGCACAAGAACGGTGACATCTTTTGGTGTCATAACGGGGCCCATAATCCTTTAGATCGAAGCTCTCTTTGCGCGCTACAACCGTACGGGGAAGGGCAACAAATTTTAGTGTCATAACGTGGCCAATCAGCCGTTAGATCAAAGCTCTCTTTGCGATCTACAACTGCCACGTTTACGGTGACAACTTTTGGTTTTGTAACGCGGCCCATCATCCGTTAGATCGATCTCTCTGCGCTCCCTACAACCTCCACGGGAACGGCGACAAGTTTGGTGTCGAAATGGTGCCCATCAGCGGTTAGATCGAAGCTCTCTTCGCGCTCTAGAACCGCCACGGGAACGGCGACAACTTGTGGTG
>NW_010361116.1:1453-2961 GCF_000414095.1 Morus notabilis | reverse complement strand
CCGGGAAGGGTGACAAATTTTGGTGTCGTAACGGGGCCCATCGGCCGTTAGATCGAAGCGTCCTTCACGATGTACGACTGGCACGGGAACGGCGACAACTTTTGGTGTCGTAACGGGGCCCGTCAGCCGTTATATCGAAGCTCTCTTCGTGATCTACCACTAGCACGGGAACGGTGACAACTTTTGGTGTCGTAACGGCGCCCATCTGCCGTTATATCAAAGCTCTCTTCGCGCTCTTCGGCCTCCAGGGGAAAGGCGACAACTTTTGGTGTCAAAACGGGGCCCATCAGTCATTAGATCGAAGCTCTCTTCGCGATCTACAACTTGCGCGGGAAAGGTGACATCTTTTGTTGTCAAAACGGGGCCCATCATCAGTCAGATCGAAGCTCTCTTCGTGCTCTACAATCGCGACGGGAAAGGGGACAACTTTTGAGGTCATACCGGGGCCGGACCATCAGATGTTATATCGAAGCTCTCTTCGCGCTCTACAATCGCCACTGGAATGGCGACATATTTTGGTGTCGTAACGGGGCCCATCAACCGTTAGATCGAAGTACACTTCGCGATCTACATCGGCCACGGGAACGGCGACAAGTTTTGGTGTCGTAACGGGGCCCGTCAGCAGTTATATCGATGCTCTCTTCGTAATCTACGACTCGCACGGGAATGGTGACAACTTTTGGTGTCCTAACGGGGCCCAAAATCCGTCAGATCGAAGCTCTCTTCGCTCCCTACAACCGCCCCGCGAAGGGTGACAAGTTTTGGTGTCGTAACGGGGCCCATCAGCCCCTAGATCGAAGCACTCTTCGTGATCTAAGTGTTGGAAATGTGTCCATAAAGTAGGATAAAATTTGTTATTTGTGAAATGACAAATGTCAGACATTATTGTTTTGCTGATTTTATAAAATAAAATAAAGTTATGTTTTGATACATATTCAAGAGTGTTAGTGATATTGCTTAGTCCATAGACTGTTATCAACGAAAGAAGAGTCAGGGAAACCCTGCCGGACAAACTCTTCTGATATAGTTTAAAATAGATATTCATAGTCTTAGGATCGATTGGGCAATCGAATCTGATTATGACTGTTAGATCGAACCATATGATGCTGGTCTCGGGGCATGGGAGTTGGACTCTGTGGTTGATCTAGACATGTTCACAACATGTTGAATAGACCATGTGACTGATTAGGTTAGAGTAAAAACCGTTTACAGAACTCTAAACCTAATTGTCACAACTTAAGTATATTTGTATAATTATCTCAATCCTGAAGTGAATACATAACTCGACTTAATTTCTCATGATTTTTGATTCACCAGTGAGATTAGTTCACAGTTTTGAACAACATCTCGGCTATTGGGATCATGACAAAATTGAGTTGGAGTTATGTGATTCACAGATATGGAATTTGTAAGAAATAATATCACCTCATGCTTTATTGATGGGTGTGTGAATAAATAAACCAGGCCTGGTATTCAATGATGATATTCATTGATTAAGACATCGTGAC
>NW_010361116.1:0-640 GCF_000414095.1 Morus notabilis | reverse complement strand
AATTTTGCTCCAAAAGATAGAAGGAAAATTCAGAAATCCCTAGCCATATGGGAATTTCGGATTTTGATCCTAGAGAGAAGGGGAAATTTGAAAATCCCATCTAGGGTTTGAGTTTTTGAATTTCCTCCTATAAAAGGATTTTATTGAAAACCTAGCTATGAGTTTTTTAAGAGAAGGAAAAATCTCACACTTTTCTCTCCTAAGGGTGGCCGAAATTTTGAGATAAAATTAGAAGGAAAAATTGTTTCCTTAGGTTTTTTGAAAAGAGCCCACTCTCTCATCCCAAAACACTTAGAGTCATTGTCTTTAATCAACGAGTGGTTTTTGGTGTGATCGTATCGATAGATCAACGATCTTGTTTCACGGCAATTCTCCATCTCGGAACGTGAGATAGTGAGACAAGATCCTTGCGGTCATATTTGATTCAATCGTCACAAAGGTATGATTGTCATTTTATTCCTTTGTCTATAAACATATATCATGCATGTATCTCTCGTTGTGGTTTACATTTAATTTGGAATTAAATAGATATGTTAAATTTTTTGAAATTCCGCCTACAAGTTTGTTGTTGTTTCAAATGATTTTTCATTGTAAAAATCACAACTAGATCCTACAATTGGTATCAGAGCCTAGGGTTTAT
>NW_010361115.1:19761-28940 GCF_000414095.1 Morus notabilis | reverse complement strand
TATATTCATTAGGCACAATCTGGCTTAAGAGGTGTTAGGACTTTTGTTAATTGGCAATTTTTCGCAAAATGTTATATAGATTTTATCTCTGTATTTTTGCACCATATTTAGAATGTTTGACATCTTTTGGGTTGATTCTTTCTATAGAAGAAGGCAAGCTTTTTGGGAATGTAATTTCAGAAGGTTGACTTTGGTTATTTGACTGACTATGCCTATAGAAAGTATTTTTGGGAAGGTAATTGGTTGTTAAGGCTGTTCTTTTAGAAGAAAAAATGGGACAAATATGGATTGATTGATTTTTTGATTATTCGGGGAGTGTGGGTTGCTGGAGAGGAGGCGATAGTCGTGTGTGGTTGAGGGAGAATATAATTTGCAAGAAAAACATGTGCTTCTTGAAGATTCTTAATTTGTAATTGAAGAATTTGGCTTTCGGGAGAAAGTTTTTCAAAGTCGAGTGGCGCTCGCTAGACAAGGCCACTAAGAGGATTCTATATAGCGGCGACGACATTAATGAAGGAGTCTTTGAGTGTGTAAGACCGATTGGTGATTGTAATTCTTTAAACTTAGTGGATTGTTCACTGTCTGGGTGTGGCCTCGCAGATGTAGGTGTACGCACCGAACTGCGATATCATTTTTTGGTGTTCTTTAGTTTTCTCCTGCATTATTTTTGATTCCTGCACGTTTCCATTTATATAGCGGCGACGACATTAATGAAGGAGTCTTTGAGTGTGTAAGACCGATTGGTGATTGTAATTCTTTAAACTTAGTGGATTGTTCACTGTCTGGGTGTGGCCTCGCAGATGTAGGTGTACGCACCGAACTGCGATATCATTTTTTGGTGTTCTTTAGTTTTCTCCTGCATTATTTTTGATTCCTGCACGTTTCCATTTACTGTCATTTGATCACCACAGAACTTGATCATTAATTGCAGGTGTTGCTAAAAGTATTGTAATACTCTTTGTAACACCCGTGTGAAAATCAGACCCTACAATAGCGGTTCACTAACTGTTTATGTGGTGAGGTTTTGGGATTTGATCTGTAGTGTTAGGGATGAACTTTTTGAAAGAAGGTTGCTCAGTTTCACATCCTCCTCTCCTCGATGGTTCCAATTATGCCAATTGGAAAGAATGTATGAAGGCTTTTATCAAAGCTATTGATGAAAAGGCGTGGCGTGCCGTTCTAACTGGTTGGACACACCTCATCACCGAAGATGATGCTGCAAAAGAAGTATTGAAACCCAAAGAAAAGTGGTCTACTAAAAAAGATTGGTTGGCTAATAAGAACTCAAGAGCATTGGGAGATATTACAGACAGCTCATGAGGGTACGACATCAGTTAGACTATCATAGTTGCAAATCTTCACTACAAGGTTTGAGAATCTTCGTATGCTTTAGAATGAAACAGTTTCAGATTTCAATTCCAAATTGTGCGACATTGCTAATGAATCATTTGCTCTTGGTGAGAAAATTCCTGAGGAAAAACTGGTGAGAAAGGCATTGAGATCACTCCCTAGCTTTGCTTACAAAGTGACAGCTATTGAGGAGGCCAAAGACGTGCGGTCATTGAAGCTTGACGAATTAATGGGCTCTTTGCGTACTTTCGAGATGAACCTGAATGAAAACAAGAAGGAGAAAGAGAAAAACATCATTTTTCAAGCCGAAGTTGAAGAAGTTGAGTCTGATGATGAAAAATACTTAACTGAGTCCACAGCACGATTATTGAAGAATTTCAACAAGGTGATGAAGAAGCTTAATAAGAAGAACAGAAATACAAGCTATGACAACTGCAGTAATTTTTAAAAGAATAAAGTTACAACAAGTAGTACTGATTTCAAGACAAAGAACAGAGGTATTCAATGTCGGGAGTGTGGTGGATACGGACACATTCAATCCGAGTGCGCCAACACTCTAAAGAAGAAGAAGAAGTCTCTGAATGCAACATGGAGTGATGAAGACTCTGAAGGCAGTCAGGAGGATGAAGACCATATGAGTAACTACGTTACTTTTAATGTTTATACTGATCAGGATGATGTTTCTGTCAGCAGTGTTACAAACAATGTTGCAACACTGCCTGTAACAGATCCCGTGAACAGCGAAAACGAATGAGATTTTTCAGATTCTGAAAGTAACAGTGATGGTGAAGAGTTGACTGTTGATGCCATAAAAGAATCCTATAAGACCATGTTCAGCAAATGGTTAAAGTGTGTGCATAAATAAGTCTCTACGGAAGTGCGTCGATGAGCTTGTCAAAGAGAATAATGTGTTGAAGAGAGCTGCTGATACTTATGAATTCATTGCTATAGAGAGAGAAAAGAAGCTGAAGAAAACAAAGGTTGAATTAGATAGCACTCAGAAAAATTTAAAAATGATGAATTATGGTACAAATAAATTGGGACATATTCTTTCATTGAGAAAATCAAGTGGTGATCGTCATGGCCTTGGATATACTAGTGAGAGCTCAATGTTCAAAACATTATTTGTGAAGGAGACGCTTGTCCTTAAGCTTCCGACTATCCCCAATAAAAAGGTTATCATCTCACCTTGTCGACGTAAAAGATTTGTTCCCATATGCCATTATTGTGGTTTACCTGGCCACATAAGACCAATATACTACAAGTATTTAAATGCTTTAAAAAGAGGTATGATCATTAATCCACCAAATTCCGCATTCTCAAGAAAGACACCTAAAGCTAAGATTGTGTGCAAACTAAATTTTTTAGACATGTGTGGCTAAGGAAATCTGATTTAAGGTTTCATGGGGCTTATAATTCTTTTAAGGCATGTACTACTAACTCTGGGTATTGTGGTAATGGTCACTTCAAGCTTTTGATAGGTGATAAAAGCAATATGCATGGGAGAATATTATATTCAGGGGGAATAAGACTCGTAGAGGATTCAGGGAGAATGATTTGCAAAGATCAATGACCTTGAAAGATGATCTGTAGAAAAGTGTTCCATCAGATGTTGCAACACTTTATGCGACAGCAGCTTCTAGAAGGTTTTTCTATTAGTATTATTTTTGCTTTGTCTATTTTTTGTCAAAAAGGGGGAGATCTTGTGACGTATATAATCAGTCAAAGAACAATTTTTTTTTTTTGAATTTCTTGTCATAGGTTCTTATGTTAGTTTTGCCAAAAATGCTAAAAGGGGAGATTGTTATGACTATTGTTAGTTGGTAATTTTTGGCGAAAGGTTGTAACAGCTATGGAGATTCTATCTCTGTATTTTTACACATATTTAGAATGTTTGACATCTCTTGGGTTGATTATTTCTATAGAAGAAGGCAAGTTTTTTGGGAATATAATTTCAGAAGGTTGACTTTGGTTATTTGATTGGCTCTGTCTATAGAAAGTATTTTTGGGAAGATGATTGGTTGCTAAGGCTGTTCTTTTAGAAGAAAAAATGGGGCAACTATGGATTGATTGATTTTTTGATTATTCGGGGAGTGTGGATTACTGGAGAGGAGGTGATGGTCGTGTGTGGTTGAGGGAGAATATAATCTCTAGGAAAAACATGTGCTTCTTGAAGATTCTTAATTTGTAATTGAAGAATTTGGCTTTTGGGAGAAAGTTTTTTGAAGTCGAGTGGCGCTCGCTGGATAAAGCCACTAAGAGTATTCTACACAGCGGCGACGACATCAAGGAGTGAGTCTTTGAGTGTGTAAGACTTATTGGTGATTGTAATTTTTTGAACTTAGTGGATTGTTCACTGTCTGGACGTGACCCTACAAATGTAAGTGTGCGCACCAAACTGTGATATCATTTTTTGTGTTCTTTAATTTTCTCCTACATTATTTTTGATTCCTACATGTTTTCATTTACTATCATTTGATCACCGCAGAACTTGACCATTAATTATAAATGTTGCTAAAAGTGTCGTAGCTCTTGCGTGAAAATCAGACCTTACAAGAGGTTTAAAAGAGGTTTAAGTGACGGACTGCACTGCGGCTTTATAGCTCACCACGACCTTATTCATCAATGAGCTTTGACTTCCACTTCATGTTGCCGAAAAATATTAGAGACAGGTGGAGACACAAGGATGAGTTTCTTGTTTGGAGTTAAACTGTTAAAGAAATACTTGAGTACTTAATTTTAACTAAAGATTATAAGCAGTAATGTTTGGTATTCCTGCTCAGTTTTTTGAGTCCCGGATAAAAATGAGTAAATGGCATCATGATATAGATCATCATCAGTTTTTATTTTATTCCGCCTAATCTCCCCCCCCCCCCCGGTTTTTTGTTTTATCCTGTCTAAGAATTTTATCTGCTTTCTTTTAGGTTTTGGAGAGAATTTAGTAGAGTAGAAAAGAATTCAATGAGAAACAGTTCTTATCAAGTCATAAAGTTTTTGTTGCATTCCTTGTAATCTAATTAGATTATTTATTAGAACCTCTGCATTTCTCCACTTTGGTATTTTAATTTCTATGTTTTTGCATTACTTGTCATGATATGGCTGAATTTGAAATGTAGGAAACTCATAGTGCGTATCTTCTAGAATTCCTTCCTGGAGCTAAATAGTATTCCTATTTCCTTTACAGTCAGATTCTTATGGACGTGTTTGGAATTATTCGTTCCAAAATGATTTTATTTTTTGTATGAAAATAAAAATGAAAACGTTTTCAATCTCAGACATAAATTATTTTTAAAAATACATTTAGTAGTTTTATCAAGAGATTATTTTCAGTATAAAAAAACTCATTAATGTCTCTCTTTCTCTCTCTCTGCTCGAGAGAGGAAAAAACGAAAACAAAAAATCGTTTTTCATTTCTCTCTCATTTTACACTAAACTAAAAAATCATTTTTATTTTCGTTTTTTCTTTTTATTGCGCCAAAGCGTCGTTTTGGAAATATTTTCATTTTTTTTTCTCAAAAAATGTGAAAAACAAAAACGGAATCAATTCTAAAGACGGCTATGTTTTTGTCAAATCTGGTCTCCGGCATCAGGCACTGCGAGAGCGAGACCATATGAAGATATAAGCAGTAGCTGAAATAACAGAAAGATTTGGCTTAACCAAAGGGTTATTAGGAAAACTTGTGACCAACAATTCTATTATTCTCTATGCTCCTCAACATGAGATCTCCCTAGCCCAAGTGCCGCCACTGCCCTTCCCCTTCTGCCCGTTAGATCTCCCTCCGCTTAGGTGGCACAACCACCCCTTCCCCACCCATTGACGTTGCAACCCCACCTCACCCATACAAAGAAGGCGGCCCTGCATGAGAAATGATTTAAGGGGTTTTTTTTTTGGGTTGGGCTTATTATTATTTTTTTAGCGAAAATAGTAGAAAATAAGCCAATATGAAAAGCTTAATAAAGTATGTAGGTCAATTTTTAGTTATAGAAATTAATAGGCCATAACTTGTTAAGTTATGGTTCATAACTAGATAAGGTATGGACAAACTTATCAAGTTATGGTTCATAGCCAGACAAGTTATGGACAAAAACCGTCAATAACTTGTCAAGTTATGGTTCATAACCAGACAAGTTATGGATAAAAACAGTAATTTAGCTTATTTATTAACTTATGTAAACTATTGGCCAATTAATTTTAATTCATCTCAAATCTTGACATATTTATCTCTTTCTTCCTTTGTTTGGTTGGTATTAGTTTTTTAATTTATATAACGAAGCAATAATTGTTATCTCATGATTGGAGCTCTTGGTTCCCTGAAGCAGCACCAAGAAATGATACTCTCTGATTACTTTCTTTTCCCCACCCCACAAGTAGGGCACAATACAGCTATTTTTCCTTTTTAATGTTAACCCTGTAATTAGTATCACCATATCAACGTTTCTTTGTTTTCCTTCTCTGCTCTGCTATGTGGGTATTATTTTGCCTAAACATCATGCAGTTCTCCACTTTGATGTTAAGCTTCTTTATTTTCCTTGTGTATTGGTATGAACACTTCTGTCGTTCTTTGTAACAAGGATATATAAAAAATATATATATTTGTGTTGGCATAGTACAATTTTTCGTTTTTTTTCTCTCTTCAAAGTACTGCAATAAAATTTCCTTTAACACATTATTAATCTGATTGAATCAAGTGTCGTCCAAAGTTCACTATGCTTCTAAGGAGTATTTTTTGTGGATACTTTTTTGACGGATCTGGATCGGTTCCAACTCCTTTTGCACAATGGAAACTGTATTAATGTGGCTGAAACGTTGAAATTTGCCAGTTCATATCTTTGAGAATTCCAGGAGCCAAATAGGAAGGTGATCCATAGAGATTGAGTAGTATTTCCACAGCAGATTGTTAAACTTTAGGGCACTGCTCATGTAGGCTTTTTATACTGTTATCCCAGACCACAGAAGACTACTTATGGTTTGCGGAGATGTCAAGATAAGTTATTTGGGGCACTTCAAACAGGAGTTGGCTAAGCTCTGAGGCAATTAGAGATCAAGGGTGTGTTATTCTGGTTGGTTTGATAGAGAAGAGAATGATTCAACAAATGCAGGAAAGGTATACACATTGCATGTTGTTAAACAAACATGTTGGATTTAATTTAGTTTGAGTTTTTAACATTCAAACAAACATATGTAATGCTTATATACAAATCTCATCTTTTCCAAATAGTGAATTCTGATGAAACATTTCCTCAGTTTGCGCCCTTATTTGACTAAGCTAGTAAGGTCTCGTTCATTTTACCGATTCGAGTTTTATTACAGTAAAAAGTTTTCAGAAACAATCACATCTAATTTTTTTAGCTCTCACATAAAATCACATCTCAACTTAAATTAAAAACTCAAATCAACGAACTAAATAGACCCTAAATATGTTCATTTTATATATAGTTTGTTTCCTACTAAACTAGTATATTTGTTCATTTCACCTGTATTCATTAGGCACAACCTGGCTTAAGAGGCTTGAGCAACGGATTGTGCTGCCGCTTTAAAGGTCGCCGCGACTTCATTCATCTACGAGCTTTGACTTCCACTTCATGTCCGCCGAAGAATATTAGAGATATGTAGAGACACTAGGATGAGTTTCTTGTTTGGAGTTAACCGTTAAGATTTACTTGAGGTGGATAATCTTAACTAAGATTGTAAGCAGTAAGGTGACGTTTAATTCATAGATTCAGAATTATAGTTTATTATTCTAATTTTTAAAATTTAAATTTTTTATGAGAGAAAAATATTGTAACGAACCAAAAACTGTAATCTTATATCATATCAGAATTTTCGAAACAAACGGACCATAAATGTTGGTACTCCTGCTCCCAAGGTAAAGACTGCCAAGCTAAAATCTTTTTTTTTTTCCTTGGAATATTCTCTACTTAAATATTTTTCTACTAAACACTCGGGAATGATAAATCAGGAAAAAGAATTAAACTTTTAAAATCAATTTACATTCACGTACCCAAAAATTCAGCTGATTAATATTATGCACGTTCTTCCAACTAGAGAACTACACAAACCGTACAAGTAACTTTCAAGAGAAAAATAAGAGCGGGATAGAAAATAAAAACTGTGATCTCGTTTATTTTATAGATTCGAATTTTTAATTTTAATTTTATTATTGTTAAAAAATTTTATAAAAAATCACATTTAATTTATTTATTACAGTTAAAAACTCTTATATAAAATTACGTATAAACTCCAATTACAAAGTCTATGTAACTACTTGTCGTTCATAAAAAAAAAGTACAAATATTTAGATTGTAACGTGTGTGTCTGTGTGCGTATATATAAATGTATATACGTCTATAATGTATATATGTCTATATACATAGGCCAACTCTCGACAATCGTGTGGGAAACGACACCAACGTGGAAGGCTTTTCGCATCAACAAATTTAAAACGTGAGCCATGCGGCAAACTTCTACATGTTGTGCTCTGACCGTGTTAGGTGGATTGGGCGGCTATGTGCTTGTTTAGAATAACGTTTTTCGAGGAAAAAAAATGAAAGTGATCTGAGAATTGCGTCTGAAGCAATCTTCAACCAAAAATAAAATTGAAAATATTTTTGGCGTTTCTCACAAAATCACTTAATTTTTGAAAATGAATTTGAGTGGTTTTTCTTTTTTTGTTTTCATTTTCTCCTTATTATTTCCTCGAATCTCACTAAATCTGAACATTTTTCTTGTGATCAATATTTTTCAGAACAAGTTGTCTCGGCTGGCCAAAAGCGTCGGAGTCTTCGTCGGCGGCGGCCAAAATCGAATGCATGCCTTGATAAATGATCTCGGCCATCGATTTCCAAACAAAGCTTCTGATGTCGTCGATCGCTTGGCCAACCGATTCCAGCGACTCCTGAGTGATGATGGCGCCAATCTCGAGTGACGCCGGGAGGTCCTTGACGGCGCATGAGGAGGCGTCACGAATCACCGCCGTCTCCATCCTCAGGCCGGAGCCAAACTCGTCGAGATCCTTGTGGTAGGTGGAGCGTTGTTGTTTTGGGCCTCGTCAGAGTCGGAAGGCTCCAAGGGTTCGTCAGTAAAGACAGACTTGAAGAAATCCATTTAAGGAGAAAAGACATACTTGAAGAAATCCATTGAAGGAGAAGAGTTTGCAGGAATTTTTTTTTCTTTTTTTGGGTGAAAGCACGTTCTGTGGAGAGGCAAAGAAGTGGAAATTAAGAATATATCACCAGAAGGTTCCCATGGGGAACAAAGAAGGATTTAATAAGAAAAGTTTTAGGGTCAGTATAAATGAATTACCAAACAACATTTATGTTTTTTTATATAAAAAACAATCTCAGAATAAAACTACCAAACGCATTTTTAGAAATGATTTCTGTTTGAGATTGAAAACGTTTTGATTTCTATTTTCATACAGAAAACAAAATCATTTTAGAACGAATTCCAAACGCACCCTATAAGTCCGAGTCCAAAATTAATATTTTATTGACGTTAAGGGTGTAACAGTAATTTTAACCGAATTAAATAACAATATACATGATTATAATATTATGGGAGTTTGGTTTTAAACGACAATGTAACTAATGCAGATAGAAGCCTGTAAGTATTGAAAATGTAACAACCATATTGAACTCGTAACTAAGCTGATTTTTACTTTTATAATGCATAATACTCGTTTATGACCCATTAAATTTTTAATTAATCAAATTTAATAAAAGATGATGAAAAATGAACAGAGTCAGAGGTAAAGAAAAATTTTGGGTTACGATAGTTGTAGTATAAAATACGAGTGTTCAAAAAACTAAAAAACTGCCACCGATCGACA
>NW_010361115.1:0-19730 GCF_000414095.1 Morus notabilis | reverse complement strand
GAACCGCTAAACCGATCGAAAAAAATTGAAAATTCAATTCCACGTCAGCAAACCGACTAATTTAGTCGGTTAACTGACCGTCCATGGTTCATGAGCGGTTCGGTTTCAATTTTGCTAGCTGAGGTGATCGATTAAACCGAACCGACCAACTACCTTCTACTCTATTTTAAAAAAAAAACGTTATTATCTATAAATTCAAACCTCTAACCTTGTAAATGGTGAATACAAGTCCATCATATTATTGAAGATAGATGTTCAAAAGAAGTTAGACCTCTCTAACTTGTAAGTTGTGATACATAGCCCTTTATATAGAATAGTTGAGGAAAAACATTCTCATCTCTTTTTAATGTGGGGCTTTTAAAAAGAGATGAAAGTCCCACATTGAAAAGAGATGAGAATGTCTTCCCTTAACTATTCTATATAAGGGGCTATGTATTTCATTTATCCATCACAACTTATAAGTTAGAGTGGTCTAACTTCTTTAATATGATGGACTTCAACATAAATAAGTTTTCTAATTGAGATTAGATGTAAAGCCTTAGTCCTTAAGGGTACATTCTTTTAAGCTTTATGTTTTTGTCTTTTAAGCTATTTTTTCTTTTTAATTTTACCTATTTAAATATTAAATATTTGAATGGTTAAAATTTAAGAGGACAATATTTAACAAAAATTTTTTTAATTAAGACAACCTGACCGGTAAAAACCAATAAAAATCGGTCGGTTAAGATATTATTTTTCGGCTCGGTTTCGGTTTTAAATTTTTAAAAATTAACATTGTTGGTTCAGTTTTGAAACTGACTGAAATTGTCAGTTTTTAACCAATGAACACCTCTAGTATAAAGTAACACTATACGTCATAAGTATAACGCATAAGTTTTTGCTAGGTTCTACTAATCAATATCAAATTGAAAATAAATTAGTAAGAGTTACTAAATGTATACTTCATATATTGTTTGGCAATATGATGAGTGATCACTATTACTAGTAAGTGTTAATCACCAAAATGAATGCTTAATGGTAACATATTACAGTTTAATATGGGTTACTTAACTATTTAACATGTAGGATCAGTAAATTTACCTCACACAATAGATTAAGATTTATGGTTTGTGATTATTGACCCTAATAGATTTTATGGTGTAATCTAATTATTATTAATTACTGTTAATCCCAAAGTCGCATGATAAATGTGTATCAATTAATTACACATTTGATTACACATTTATTATTATATGAATATCAAGTAATTAATCAATTATGTAACGTATTAAAGTTTTCTAAAATCATGTTACATATAGTTACCAATAGTCGCCATGGCGTGCTATAATTTTGTCTAACCACATGATTTGTGTACTATACTAGTTACCACTTAACTATAGTTTAGGACCGAGTAATATTTACCTTATACATTAGGATATATGAATGATTTATAATTTATAAAACTTTTGTTAAATCTTGATATTAGTACTTAGTTTGAATTGTAGAATCTATAAATCGTGCTGATTTGAATTGTGCTTCGAATCGGTATATAGATATGCAAATAAATTATAATTCAAATTGAAAATAAGTTAAATAGAGTGTTAAAAATTGTCATTAGAGTTTATAAACAAATAAATACTTGCATTATGACAAATTATCTGTCAGTATTAATGAAAAACAATAACGTAAAAACTAGACTAATATATTAATAAATCATGACATCTCTTGATTTTTGTTAAGATTATGAGTCAAAGCTAACCTATGTTTATCGTTTATGTCGATAAACTCATACTCTCAATAGTGAATATACACATGAATTTTCCACAAGATTTAAGAAATAGATAATCTTTATGATGTAGATGCTATTTTGCTCCACCAGTAGGAACCGTTATTTTCAACCGTTAGATTAGTTTTTTAACAATCAGATCTGTGTATATTTGTATTAAAATTTACATCGCACCACATAAAACTTAATAAATCATATTTATATGGAAATGACTTATTTATACGAACACCCCTTAATTATTCGAGTTTAACAATTTAGTCTCTATTCGTTTTTTTCTTAACAATTGACCCTTCAACTTAAAAATCTTTGCAATAAAAAACAACCTCAATTATTTTTTATGATCTTGATCACATGACGCGCATGTGAGCATTTGTTGAGGAGAATAAAGGTCATTTCTCACCCTTGAAGCCTCTGTTGAGGACATTGCACATTAAAAACCAATAGTTGTTGGTCATAGCTGATTGTGTTCAGACAGATTAGATGACACTGACATCAAGATAATCAAAGAAATAAGGTGAGAAAGGACATTCATTGTCCTTAACAGATGCTTATGTATGTGGCTTGTGATCAAAATTGTCATAAAAACAAACAGATTGGACCTTAATTGTAAAGATTTTTACAAAAGGGGTCAATTACCAAGAAAAAAGAATAGGGAATAAATTACCAAATTCGAATAGTTAAGAGGGTTTTTGTACATAACAAACATGTGGAAATTATACATTTAAATTAAATTAAAGGATAAATTTTACTTTTACCCCCCGAACTTTAGTCTGTTTGTCATTTTGTCCCCCGAACTTTAAAAATTCGTCTGCGCACCCCCTGAACTTTAAAACATTAGTCACTATGCCCCTTCTGTTTATTTGACTAAGGGATTTCATGATGTGACAATTATTGAGGGGTAGTTTAATGAATTGTTTGCATAAATGTCCCTTGAAATATGTATCATATTTCAAAATACCCCATGATCTATTTAAATACATCAAAATATCTATAATCTATAGAAAACATAATAAAATAATAGTTTTATTGATGTGGCATGTTATTAAAAATTAATTAGACATTAAATTCTAATCGAATCAATAAAAGTGATTAAATATTGAAAAATAATAATAAAAATAAATATTAAAATGCTACACTTCAAAAAATTTAAAAATTTAAAAATGAACTATTTTTTTTTTCAAAAATCAAAACCCAAAAGAAAATAAGAATTTTTTTTTTTGAAAAACCTTATTCCTCTTCAACTCTAAAAGCGCATATCAAAACACATTTTTTCCTTAAAAGAAATTTTTTTTATTTTTGAATTGTCTTTTAGGTTTTTCAAATTTTTCTATAAAAAAACATTAGTTGATATAACATGCCACTAAAAATTCAAAAAATCCAAAAGACAAGTAAAAAATATCGAAAAAAGGATAAAAAAAATCTTATTCCTCTTCAAACATCGAAAAACCTACTTCTTCTTTAAGTGAAAATTTTATTTTAATCTGCACTTCAAGAGCTAAAGAGGATGACTTTTTAATTTTTTTTTCCTCTTTTCTTTTTTGATTTTTTTTAATTTTTTTAAAAATTATTTAATTTTTAAATTTTTTAAAGTGAAGCATTTTTATATTTCTCAATATTTAATCACTTTCAATGATTCAATTAGAATTTAATGTCTTAATGAGATGTCACATTAATAAAACTGTTATTTTATTATGTTTTCTAAAGATTAGAGGCATTTTTATGTGTTTTGATAGATCAGAGAAATATGATACATACTTTATGGGGCATTTATGCAAATAATTCGTTAAATTACTCCTCTAACAATTACCACATCATCAAATCCGTTAGTCAAATAAATAAAAAGGGAAAAGTTAATGGTACGCAAACTAATTTTTAAAGTTCGGGAGACAAAGTGACAAATTGATTAAAATTCGAGGGGTAATAAAAATATATCCTAAATTAAATCCGTAATATCACATCAATATTTTTTCTGGAATCTCATTTTAGGAAAGAAGTTTTCAGAAAATTTATTTATTTAATATTGTTGCCTGTTATGCGTTGAGATTATAACTTTGTTTAACAATCAATATTCTATAATGCAATATATCGTTGAATATTGGCATCAAAGAAAGCATGTCAACAATTTTATAACTGTAAAAAAAAAAAAAAAAAAAAAAAAAAAAAAGAAGAAAGAAGCATTGATATTCGTTCATATGTCATCCTTTAGAATGTATGACAAGCACGCCTATTGCTTTCGCGTCACAAATATCCTTTACCTATATATGTGCCACTAAAGAATAATGTCGTTACAATGTCTAGAATATGATTTTAATTGAGGAAGAAACGCCTAAATATATTATCGTTATCATTTATGTGTGGGAGTACAACATCCACTTACTCTTCGAAACGTTATCCTTTTTTCAAGGGAAAAATAATAAAATAACTTCATTAAGCCTATTATGCAAAATCAAATCAGCAAAAAAAAAAAAAAAAAAAAAAAAAAAAACCTCCTCAAGCCGAATGCAACCTTAGAAGACATGCACGGTCTTATGATTTGTTCAGTCTTAAAAAATATTTTGATGTATATAGAAATAAAATAAGAAAAATGCTGGAGAAGAAGAGTTTCTTTTATTATTTTAGTATTATTATTATTTTATAGGACGGAAGATTTAGGCCCCGTTCACTTCGCTAATTCGAGTTTAGAATTCGAATTTTTCTACAGTAAAAAGTTCTCACAAACAATCACATCTAACTTTTTTATTACCGTAAAAAGTTTTCATATAAAGTCACATCTCAACTCGAATAGACTATTTATCTTCGATGTAATTAGTTATAAAATTATTATTAAATAATACATGCAACCATAAATTTTTTTTTCTTTTTAAAAGGTTTTTTTTTTCTTTTAACTCTTAAGATTATTCTATGCAATATAATAATAAGAAGAATTAATTAATGTTAAAATGGAAGCATCAAATAGATGTCTCACAAGTCCCTCTCAAATGATCAAGCAGAGCGCTGCTATCTCTGCGTCTTTACGCACATTCAATTAAAAAACCGTCACAGCTCTCAATGCGTTACTTGAACCCCAAGCGTTATTACTCTCTCAACATACATGGATCTGTCTTTATAGCTAGACAATGAAAATAAATATAATTAAATTGTTTGGGAAATTGGTTCGCCGTTTTGAGCCTCAAAAACCTATGTTCCCATTCAATGCTCTTATACCCCTTTATCTCAGCAGCACATATTTAACCTGCACTCTTCAATACCCATCCATAACGCCCTCATCACACCCCAACCACACATCTCTCTCTCTCTCTCTCTCTCTCTCTCTCTCTCTCTCTCTCTCATGCAAAATTGCAAACCACAGTTGTCTCTCGCCACGTGAATATATCCTTCCAATATACATATATATATATATGTATACACACACACACATATAATTCATATTATTATGTCTTCAATTTTGATGTCTAAAATGAGATTGAACCAACCATATTTTTAATTTACTTTTTCACGCTTTGACGTTTTAATTCATTAAATAAGATGATAAAATGTGATTTGAGTCATTTATAACACCAAACAATTAGATTGATTATTTGAATCTATATATATATATATATGTGTGTGTGTGTGTGTAGGTTTTTGTTATGGTTCTCCCAATACGACCATACTTTTACTTTAACATATAGATTAGTAAGAAAAATAAAATTACTATTAATTAATATAACAAGGATCTTATTTAAAGTAACTCAAACGTAATCTAACGTAGCACGAATGTTAGAAAGGTGAAACACCAAGCAATTTTACATCTTTAATTTAGTTTAACGTGATACAAACAATTTTAGGGTCTGTTTAGTTCGTTGATTCGAGTTTTTAATTCGAGTTAAGATGTGATTTTATGTGAAAGTTTTTTGTTGTAGTAAAAAAATTAAATGTGACTGCTGCTGAGAGTTTTTTACTGTAATAAAACTTAAATTCTAAATTCGAATCGATAAAATGAACGAGACGTTAACGTGTAACAAGAATTGGTGATAACTAAATTTTTTAGTACTACATATTTTTAATGCAAGTGTCATGGGGAATAAATACATTGTGTTAAACTATCATTTCTATATATTACCATAAGAATATATATGGTCCTTCCCCAAGGACTGTAGACAGCTATATGTATATACCTTTCACTTATTTTCCATGTACAAACTTTTCTCGTTACAATCATCCCAAGTCTGAGGAATAGAATATTATTATTATTATACACACATATAAAGCAGATTCTACTAGAAACACACAATTTCCCTGCCCCTATATATCTCTCTCACCCAACACACACCTCTCTTACCCTTCACCAACCAACCAAAAACAAAAACCGCCAAAGCCTTCTCTCTCTTTCTCTCTAGAAAAAAAAAAAAACATGGAGATCACTTCTCTTGTCACAAAAGACACAAGCTGGTGGGTGTTTACCTTACCAGCTTTTCTCGGCTCCAAGACCCTTCTGGACGGCTGCGTTTTGCTCTCTCTTGCCCTGGCTTTCGTGTCGTTTGGGCTTCTCACGTGGGCCTTTGCGACCGGCGGCGTTGCATGGAAGGACGGGAGGAACCGGAGAGGCCCAACCGCCATCCGTGGGCCCCGTGGGCTTCCCATCTTCGGGAGCCTCTTCACTCTGAGCCGCGGCTTGGCTCACCGAGCCCTGGCTTCCATGGCCTGGAGCCGAGACGAGACACAACTCATGGCTCTCAGCCTCGGCTCGACACCCCTCGTCGTGGCCTCCGATCCCCACACCGCCAGAGAAATACTGACCTCCCCGCACTTCGCGGACCGGCCGTTGAAGCAGTCGGCTAAGAGCCTGATGTTTGGCCGTGCCATCGGCTTCGCGCCGAACGGCACATACTGGCGGCTCCTCAGGAGAATAGCTTCTACTCACCTTTTCTCTCCCCGGCGCATTTTAGCCCATGAAAGCTTCCGCCAGCTAGAATGCGCCGACATGCTGCGCAACGTAGAAACCGAGCAGAAACTCCACGGCTTCGTCTCACTCAGAAAGCACCTCCAAGCGGCGTCGCTTAACAACATCATGGTAAGCGTGTTTGGAAAAAGATATGACCCGGCGCACGATAGCGAAGAGCTTGAGGAGCTTAAGGACATGGTCAGAGAAGGGTTCGAGCTCTTGGGCGCTTTCAACTGGTCTGATTATCTTCCATGGCTGAGTTACTTCTACGACCCGTTTCGCATAAACGAGCGATGCGCAAAACTCGTTCCCCGAGTCAGGAAACTTGTTCTGGGCATCATTCAAGAGCACCGACTCGGTAATAAGAATATGAACAATATTTCTGATCATGGAGATTTCGTTGATGTTTTGCTCTCTTTGGACGGCGACGAGAAGCTTCGAGACGATGACATGATCGCTGTTTTATGGGTACGTAATTAATCTTTTTTGTTTAATTTGTCCTAGTCGTTTTTGTAATTATGACCTAGTTATGACTCAGCGAGTTGACTCGTTCAGGAGATGATTTTCCGAGGCACTGATACGACAGCTCTGCTGACGGAGTGGGTGATGGCCGAGTTGATCCTCCACCCGGAGAAGCAAGAGAAGCTCCGTGTAGAGATAGCATCCGCCGCGGGTGAAGGAAGAGGGGTGACGGACGCTGAGCTCGCGAGCCTGCCGTACCTGCAGGCGGTGGTGAAGGAGACCCTGAGAGTGCACCCGCCTGGCCCGCTCCTCTCGTGGGCCCGCCTGTCCACGTCGGACGTCCAGCTCAGCAACGGGATGGTCGTCCCGGCGCGCACCACCGCCATGGTCAACATGTGGGCCATAACCCACGACCCGCTCGTGTGGGAGGACCCGCTCGCCTTCCAACCCGAGAGGTTCCTCGCTGCTGACGTGGACGTCCGGGGCTCCGACCTCAGGCTGGCTCCTTTCGGCGCGGGCCGGCGCGTTTGTCCCGGTAAGAACCTCGGGATCGTGACGGTCACGCGCTGGGTGGCGGAGCTGGTGAGGAATTTCGAATGGGCCGAAGACCCGATCCGGCCGGTTGATCTAAGCGAGGTCCTGAAGCTGTCTTGTGAAATGAAGCATTCTCTCTGTGCCGCGGCTGCGCAAGTTAGGGAATTCTAGTTTGGTTTTAAATATAAATAATTAGGGTTAATTATTATTACTATTATTATAATTATGTGGCTACTACTTAATTATTGTTGTGGGATATGTTTAATTAGGGGATTGATATGGAAGCTGTATATTTTATTAGTATACTGTATTCCTTGCTTTTTTTTTTTTTTTGTTAATTTTTATTTGTTTCAAGCTAAGTAGAGCATGGATAGCGTGGTTTTTAGTTGTAGAGGTCTCCAGTTTTGGAAACGGTTTTTTGGTTGGAGAAACTCTCTGGATTTTGTGAAATCGCGTGGTGATAGTAAGAAGCGTTTGCATGTAGTGCTTGATCTCTAATGCCTCATGTTATTATATCATTATTCGTTACTCTAATATTTAAAGTATATATTTTTTAAATAAATCAAAAAAATATACGATAAATTGAAAATATATTACCCGTTTAGTTCGTTGATTCGAGTTTTTAATTTGAATTGAGATGTAATTTTATGTGATAGTTTTTTATTATAATAAAAAAATTAAATGTGATTATTTATGAGAGTTTTTTACTATAATAAAATTTAAATTTTAAATTTAAATTAGCAAAATGAACGGCATTAATCACAATTCTAATTCTTGAATTACAAATCTATATTATATGTAATGCAGTAGCGCCGCATATTTCTGTATGGACTTAAATCAAACGAGTGTGAAGAATGTGTTCATGAAAATGGATTTTCTTTGGAGATCTTGTGGTAGGATCTTCTTATACGGGTACTGTACGCTCTCACTGTCATGACTGTCACTATTTATTTCTGACTTCCTATTCACTTCGGACTGTTGATTAAACTGTTAGATTTGACTAAAACCATATTAAAATTAAACTGTTGGATTAGACTAAAACCATATTAAAAAATATATAGAATATACTGTTTTTAAAAATATTGCGTAGAAATCTCCTTTATAAAGGAAGCCAATTTATTTGACCTATTTATAGCACTCGCAAATGGACTTGGATGCACATGGTTCTTGGTGCATTTACTTGGATTTAAAATAAGTGTTTGTTTATAGTAATTTAGAATTATGATTCAGTATTATTATTTAGTTTAAATGATTCAAAATCTGATGTGATGTTTTAAATTAGTTCAAATCATGATTCTAAAAGTATCTCTCTTTTGATTCAAAGAAATTCAAACCATTGATTTTGAATCACGATTTGAACTTAAAATCATGAATTATAATTCTGATTTTAAAATCATGATTAGAATTATTCTGATTTAAATCTTCGTACTAAACGAATCTTTAATACATCTTGATCTCTAATGCCTCATGTTATTATATCATTATTCGTTACTCTAATATTTAAAGTATATATTTTTTAAATAAATCAAAAAAATATACGATAAATTGAAAATATATTACCCGTTTAGTTCGTTGATTTGAGTTTTTAATTTGAATTGAGATGTGATTTTATGTGAAAGTTTTTTATTATAATAAAAAAATTAAATATGATTATTTATAAGAATTTTTTACTGTAATAAAATTTAAATTTTAAATTTAAATTAGTGAAATGAACGCATTAATCACAATTCTAATTCTTGAATTACAAATCTATATTATATGTAATGCAGTAGCGCCGCATATTTCTGTATGGACTTAAATCAAACAAGTGTGAAGAATGTGTTCATGAAAATGGATTTTCTTTGGAGATCTTGTGGTAGGATCTTCTTATACGGGTACTACTGTACGCTCTCACTGTCATGACTGTCACTATTTATTTCTGACTTCCTATTCACTTCGGACTGTTGATTAAACTGTTAGATTTGACTAAAACCATATTAAAATTAAACTGTTGGATTAGACTAAAACCATATTAAAAAATATATAGAATATACTGTTTTTAAAAATATTGCGTAGAAATCTCCTTTATAAAGGAAGCCAATTTATTTGACCTATTTATAGCACTCGCAAATGGACTTGGATGCACATGGTTCTTGGTGCATTTACTTGGATTTAAAATAAGTGTTTGTTTATAGTAATTTAGAATTATGATTCAGTATTATTATTTAGTTTAAATGATTCAAAATCTGATGTGATGTTTTAAATTAGTTCAAATCATGATTCTAAAAGTATCTCTCTTTTGATTCAAAGAAATTCAAACCATTGATTTTGAATCACGATTTGAACTTAAAATCATGAATTATAATTCTAATTTTAAAATCATGATTAGAATTATTCTGATTTAAATCTTCGTACTAAACGAATCCTTAATACATGTTGATAAATGCGAATCATATGAACCGTTACAAGTTGCTAATTCTGATATATGATGTCGTTATTCGTCGTAATTATGATTTGCTTCTGCTTGTAACAGTAAAAAAAAAAGTGGTTTTGATCATCGTAAACTGAATACAATTAGGAGTACTTATGCTTCGAATACAATATAGGTGAACGACTCGTTTTATAAAAAGCTGCCGTTGATTATTGATCAATTTAACAAATGTAAATAATACTCGAAGCAAAATACAATATTAAAAGAAGGCGTTTATTATGTTAATTTGTTACTTAACATTTTTAATATTTATGGAAAGAGTTTCTTGAGCATGACTAAGTTTTGTTAACGTATATTTGGCGTGTCACATTTCATTCGCCAATATCTATCTATTTTTTATGTCAATAAGGCCTCATTTACTTTGTAAATTTGAGTTTTCAATTCGAGTTGAGATTTGACATGTTTTGAGAGTTTTTCACTGTAGCAGAAAAAGTTAGATGTGACATTTTTTAAGAGTTTTTAACTGTAGAAACTTATAACTGAAAACTCGAATCAGTGAAATAAATAAAACCTAAATTTGCTTACTCAAGTACCCGTGAAGACATGTATAGCAGAAACATACGTATCCATTTTATGGACTGATAGGAATAATGCGTATCC
The DNA here is from genome assembly GCF_000414095.1 of Morus notabilis. Taxonomy (NCBI): domain Eukaryota; kingdom Viridiplantae; phylum Streptophyta; class Magnoliopsida; order Rosales; family Moraceae; genus Morus; species Morus notabilis. Next base: position 8,975 of record NW_010361115.1, on the reverse strand, counting down.
GATTTGTTAGATAATTAACCTAATGAGTAATGACAATTTCCTTGGAGGATACAATTTTTATCTCAAACAATCTTATTCTCTATTCCGTTAGTGAATATACTTATTACTTTAATTAGAAAATTAAGATAGAGAACTGCATGGTATATTTTGTGTGATAATTTACAGGAGAGTTATGTGGTAGGATATATATATATATATATATATATATATATATACATGAAAAAAAAACCCTTTCATGTAGGAGGTAAAAAGCTCTCAGAAATTAGTTGCGTTCATTTCACCGATTTGACTTTAAAATTTGAGTTTTACTATAGTAAAAAGCTATCAGAAACAGTCACATCTAACTTTTTTACTGTAGTAAAAAACTCACATAAAGTCACATCTCAACTTGAATTAAAAACTCGAATCAGCGTACTAAACAGACGGTAATTTAAGAATCTTTATGAAATTCCATGGGTTTAGAATTTTGTCATGCTACTATCCTCTCATTATGTTGGAGTTATCAAACTCATCGTCTATAGTTTATATAACCCTCCACTCGAATATTATTAAGAAAGAAAAAGATCAAATAAAAAAGAGGTTAAACAAATTTGGCCAAAGGCAAGTCAACAATGAATTACAGGAACAACTTGAAGGAAAAAAGAAACAAAACGTAGCTCAAATAGAGCTAACAAGGTTGTACACCATGTCAAACAAAAAATATCCTCGTGCCAAGGCCCTTCAATTTAAACATCATTAAAACTTTTCAAGTAATTTGATTACCCTCCCTATAGATATGTGAGACTCCGATATTCAGAGTATTAATTAGCAAGAGAGTAAAGGATGAATTGAATGTTTTATTTACAGTCAAGGTAATCAAGTAAAAAATTCGTTTTACCACTGAGTGGTACGAGAATTTAAACTAAAATGATTCTAATCATAATTCTAAAATCAGAACTATGATTTATGATTTTGAATCACTTTGAATTAAAGGGAGTAATTTTAGAATCATGAGTGATTCTAGTTTAAAACATCGCATCAGATTCCGAATCATGATTTATAATTATTCAAACTAAACACTGATTATGAATAATGATTTAAAATCACTATAAATAAACATTTTAAATCAAGATTCAGAATCATAATTCTGAATCTATCTATCAAACGCCTCATAAGAGTTTTGGAAGTATCAATGATTTTCTTTATTAGAAACGACTAAAGAAATTCTGTGCATTCCCTGATATTCCTTTTAATTAGAACATCGATACATATAGCGATTTGTCTCAAATGGTGATCTCAATCTCATGAAATCTTCGATGTTGATTTCGATTTATATTTCGAATTGGTTGCAAGTGATGTCACACTCGATCTCAATATGTGGATGTCAGAAGCCCCCGAGCGATTTTACCATAGGGGGCCAATAATAGACAATAACTCTGGTGATCTCAAAACTGTCCTCAAACGATCGATTACTCGAAATCAAGAGGACGTGTCACGCTCTCGAACTCTATCTATGGGAACTTGATGACAATACTAACTATTGACGTTATTTTCTACTTCAATATGAAAAGATACATGTATCTAACCCAGCCAAAGACAATTGTCTAGTTATCAATCTCATAAAATAAGTATATATACACTAGTTCGTTGCACATCTCTCAACCATTTGTCACATGCGCATATATATATATATATATATATATATATATATATAATATAAGTTCTTATAAGATCCGGCCATAGTAAGGCCATAGCAAGGGCATGTTCATTTTATCGATTTGAGTTTAGAATTTAAGTTTTGTTACAGTAAAAAATTCTTATAAATAGTCACATATCAACTCAAATTAAAAACTTAAATTAACGAACTAAAATAGCCCTAAATTCTTACCTAGAATTTAAGTTTTGTTACAGTAAAAAATTCTTATAAATAGTCACATATTAACTTAAATTAAAAACTTAAATTAACGAACTAAAATAGCCCTAAATTCTACTCAATCTTAGACTCGTGGAGAAAGATGTATGCATTTGTCTATATTTATAGCAATTATCTTAAAATTCCCAAACTATTTTGATGGTCATTGGGGACAAGATAATCCATATCCTCAAAGAAGCTACTCCTTAGAGATAGAAGTCTCGTTCATTTCACTGATTTGAATTTAAAATTTGAGTTTTATTACAATAACAAATTTTTAGAAATAATCACATCTAACTTTTTTAATACAGTAAAAAACTCTTATATAAAATCACATCTTAACTTAAATTAAAAATTTAAATCAGCGAACTGAATCGGCTCACACCCCTTCCTATTTTGATAGTCTTTAGGGATAAGCGACGTTTCTTTTACCATCTCTTTTGAGTTAATTTTTTGGGTGGGTTTTTTGTATGGAGCATAGAATCGACATTCATCGTGAATATTTGAAGCCTCATTCACTTCGCGAATTTAAATTCTCAATTTGAGTTGAGATGTGATATTTTTTGAGAATTTTTTACTGTAATAAAAAAATTTAATGTGATATTTTTTGAAAATCTTTTATTATAAAAATTTAAAACTGAAAACTTAACTCGGAACGAGGCTTGAAACTTTCGAGAGACAACGAGAGCATGACGCGTGTCATATTTTCAGGTCAAGAAAAAGATGAGTATGGAGTATGAATTCAAAGGCCTTGGTCAAAATACTGTAAGTCTTAGCACGTGATATTCAAGTGCTATACCTCGTTGTGGGCCTCAGGCGTGCATGCCTGAGAGCCAGAAGGGTGTTTTGTCCCCCAAGGCCAGCTGGTAATTAAATCAATAAAATAAAAAAGCAAAACTGGTTACAGCTATATTTACGTACCTGAGTATATATAAAGATGTCGTTTTAAGATTTTCCCTTCTAAAATCACTTGATCAACGAGATATCGGTAATGTTAAACATCAATATTATAATTTCAAGTTTCATTTATTTTGTTAATTTGAATCAAAATTTAAATTTTTTCTCGAGTGTTTTTTTATAAAAATTTAAATTTAAATTTTTTATTACAGTATTTTTACTTAGTAGGCGTTTAGTTGATCGATATAAAATCATGAATCAGAATTATTTTTGATTTACATATATTTTTTATAAGAGAAAATACTGTTACGAATTACGAACTATAATTCGAATCATGACACGAATTCACTAACTAAACGCATATTTATATAAATTTATTTTTTTAATATAAATTTTTAATTCAAATCAAAGAAATGAAATGAATGAGATCTAACTATCTACGTATGAGGTCTGCCTTCAATTAATTAGCGGCGACAGTTAGCCCCAAAACATTTTTATTTGATTAAAGTTTACATAAATTATGTTTATTTTATTGATTTAATATTAAAATTTAAATCTTATTATAATAAAAAACTTTTAAAAATAATTATATATAATTTTTTTATTAAGTAAAAAATTTTTATATAAAATTAAATTTTAATTTAAATTAACGAATTAAAATAATTAATTAAAAAAAGGGAAGAATTATATATGTAGTGCCAAAACGACAGTCACACAGACGTCACTGTCTAGCTCATGTTGACTAGTGTAGGATTCACATGACTTTTCACTGTGTGATAGGTCATACAATCGATGATTCAGATACGATTTGTCTCTTCCGTAGTAAAAGTTAGGCAGTTGACTAACCCCAAAGCAAAATCCACAGTAACTTTTTAGCCTAATCCGATAGCAAATGCGTGCATGGGCCACTGTTTCTTCAAAGTTATGCTAGCTAGGTTTCGCAAAAGTGAAAAGAGATTCTTAAATTTCTTGTCATGACGTCTTGTACAAATACCTTTCTTTGCACAAGTGGTTCGTACTATTAAACAACATTAGAGTTTCATCGTCTTTTGTTTTTTTGTTTTGGGATTCAATATTCATGATTACGACAATGTGTGTCACGTTGTTTGGATCACACACCGAACTTCATGCATGTTGATGTCTACACTTGAAAGGGAAAATCAATGACGAACCGGGATACCTTGATGGTAGTCTCCAATAAATGTTAGTAGCTAGCATAGAAACAAAGTCCCTGTTTGGTTCATTTGTGGAGTTTTGTTGATTTAAATTTTTTTTATTTGAACAAAAAAAATTTAAACGATGTGATTTAAATTGTTGTTTGAATTGACGTTTACATATGTAGTTAAAATTTAAATCTAAACAAGATATAAAATTTAAATTTATATTTAGTAAGTGTAAAAAACAGAGATAGTTAGCACTTTTTACTATTGAAAATTTCTTTAAATGGTTTAACTTTAAGGGGGAGTTAAACTCTAAATTTGATAGTTTAATTCAGTTCAAACGAGAAATATAATTCAGATTGCGTACTTACTAAACATGAATTCGGACGGTACTCACTGTTCAAATTGAATTGAACTAAACTAAACTAGTAAAATAAATGGGGGTTAAGAAAATTTTTCTTTCTTAATTACTTTTCATGTGAGATTCAAATTCTAACTCCAAACAAATCAAAAGTTTGGATTTACTGCTAAACAATGTTTGAAAAATATTTTATCAACTTCAATTAAATATGGAGAATTCTATAAAGGTATAAGAAAGCAGGTAGAACACACTTTTAAAACAATATCATAAAATTTAAGATTAATTCATAAACTCTACCTGAATTTTGTAATCTATTTCAAAATGTTCTTAAATTTTAAAAATAGTTTATTTCGCTTCTTAAAGTACGAAAAATGATTTATAATACTCATTGAGCTAATGTTATTTCATAAATAGCCTTAGACTATTGATTTTGTATTAACTTGTCCCCATATTTTTTAAATAATCAAGGGTAAGTTGGTACAAAATTAATTGCTCAAGAATAAGTTGATTTAAAATTAATAATTTAGGGGGCATTTATATAGAAGTGTTAGTAACTACACATCATTGTTTTATTAATTTCATAACTGTAGAGGGTATTTTGAACTATGATACATAATTCGGGGGCATGTTAAAATGAGGTATAAAATTTAGGAATATTTATGAAATTAATCCTAAAATTTAACCAATTACGGGCTCGTTTGAGATGGCTTGTGCTTGTGCTTTTAAGTAATAGAAGAAGATAAATATAAGTTGAGGCTTTTTAATTAGTGTTTGGATAATACTTGAAAAAATATTTTTATATTTAAGAAGAGTTTTTAAACTTGTTTGGGTAAAAAAGTTAAAAGCGCTTTATGTTATAAAAAATAATATAATAAAAAGATATGGATGAGATATTTAATTTATTATTCACAAATAAAAAGTTAAAAATATAAATAAAAAAAGATTTTCATAAGTACTGAAAAGATGACTTATTCTAAAATGACTTAAGAAATCAAAAGCACTTTAAGATTGACTATTTAAACAAATTCAAAAGCGATTTTTAAACTAAATAAATTAAATATAATTTTTTTAAGTCAATCCAAATGGGCCTGACCTAATTGCAGTTTCTTTAAATACAACATAAATTTTAATATAATCTGATCACTAAACAAAACCATTTTTTATATATATACAAGTTAGTTACACCTAGGATTTGAGTCTGGGATTTCTTCTTTTAAACTCACCCCACTAAACCCACCCTACTAATGTTTTCTAATTAGAACGTTAAAGCACACCAACTAGGTTCATACCTTAAAAAACACTCCCTCCTATACCAAGTTCCCACTCAAATATTATTAAATAAAAGAAAATAGACAAAATGGTCCAAAATGTCGGAGAAAATTAAAAGACACCCCATGGGCAAGGAAAGAAACAAGAAAACATTACTTATTGGGAAAAGGAGTTTCCAGTAGAAGAACCAGCTGAAACCAGAATGTACATTCCTCAACTTGTTGTGCCTGGTTAAAAACCGTTTTAGATAAAACGCCAAAAGAGAGAGAGAAAAAAAAGTAATTAATAAGAATAATGTTACAAATAATGTTAGTAATTATTTTTTTTGAAAAAGTAATGTTAGTCATTTTCAGTCAAAAAATTCCTCCTAAAAATATGTGTATCGTAAAAAGATTACGACAACTACCCGAAAAGGGGGTTGCACTTTTGCAGAGATAACTCAATGTCCTCAGTTAGGTCTACACGTTAAAATTAGGGCTTCGTAGTGTTCGTAGAGAGAGAGAGAGAAAACCATAAGGATTTTGGGCATGAAAATTCAAATCAGAGTTTCTAAAATTAGAATTATGGTTCATAATTTTAAATTTAAATTATGATTTTAAAATTATGATTCAGAATAAGAGGTTTGAATTACTTTAAATTAAGAGAAAATGTGGTTTTAGAATTATGATTTGAATTAATTTAAAACATCACATTAAATTATAAATTATGATTCAAAATTATTCAAATCAAATACTGATTCAGAATATTTTAAACAAACACTAATTTTAAACATGATTTAAAATTATAATTTTATATCTATGTACCCTAAGTAAAAATATGTTTAATTTATGTATTTAGAATCATAATTTAAAATTATTTTCATTTTATGTGTGTATTTTATGAGAAAAAAATATTGTAAAAAATTATGAATCATGATTTTAAATCATGAACGAATAAGGAAACATTGTTTACGTATATCCATCTACCCGTATTCAATTCAAAAGCTGATCATCAACTATTGAACCCAAATGAAATATTCGTCAACAAAAGGCCGTACGATATCCCAGGCTGGTATAAGGAACACAATCTCTATCCTACAGTATTCTCTCTACTGTGTGCGTGCCTGTATACATATATACATATATATATATATATATGTCTCTGTATATATATCTTTCAGTTTTCTGTACAGAGGCCTAAACCCTAGTGCCTCTTGGTCGTTGTTTTGCATGTCAGACGTGATTTAATCAGAGATAGAGATAGAGAGAGAGAAAGAAATAAGCTCAGGGATCGAAAAGAGAAACAAAAGCACGTGAAAACGGCAATTATTTACTGTCAACACCTTAATCTTGTCATCAGTACTTACGTCTACCTCAGCACGCACGTACGTACAAGTTACAACAAAACACAGATCAGTAAAGCTAGCGGGGGAAGGCTCAGGGGGAGTTAGTTACTTGGTTTGTGTTCATATTTGGTAACTAGTTAGCTTTTTCTGTGCCGGTTTAGTTGGATCCGAACTGATCTCCCCGGTACGCAAGGACAAGTGGCCTGTTTATTTTAGTTTAGTCGGTGGATTCTCTTTTCCTGGCTACTACTAGCTAGCTAGTCGGTAGAGGCTTTTTAGGTTTTTTCTTTTTCTTCTTTTTCTTTTTGAAGAGCAGCTTTTAGGGTTCATGTCTTCAAATATCTTCAAAGGAAGGGAAAAGAAAAAAATAAATCACTGTTTATTTTACTGATTTAAATTTTACTATAATAAAAAAATTTTAAAAATAGTTATATTTAATTTTTTTATTATAATAATAAATTTTCATGTAATATCACATTTTAATTTAAATTAAAAATTTGAATTAGTAAATTGAACGGGAGAAATTGCTTCTCATAGTATATACAGTTTGTACTAAAGGCCATAGCTGTATATTATTAGTATATACAGTAATGGTATATACAGTTTTCTTTCACCGATTTGAATTTAATTCAAGTTAAGATGTGACTTTATGTAAATTTTTAACTGTAATAAGAAAAATTAAATATAATTTTTTGTAAAAATTTTTAATTATAACAAAATTAAAATTAAAATTTGAATCAGTAAAATAAACGAGGCCATCTTTATTACAAAATATAATCCAAGTGCAATTGTTAAGAAATATGTAACTAGTCGAACATTTTTTTTTCCTTTTGTTCCTGATTATAGTAGAAGTCCCATAATCTTTAAACTCAACTAGCTATGCATTTTAATTAGTTAAAGAAAGATTTGTGGTGGACAAAGCAGTACTCCATCAGTACTAATGACCTTGATGATTTTAAACTTGCATTTTCATATACGATTATGACAAATGTATCCACACGTTCTTGTATGTGATCTTAGAGCCTATGACAAGATAATATGCATATCCATAATATAGCCCCTCTTACAATAACATGCAAACAATTATTTATACTTATATATTTATATGTATATGTATATGTATGTATATGTGTATTTATGCATGTTAAGATTTAGACTCCTTAATTCTATATTGGCATGAACAATAAAAAACACAGAAAAGAAACAAGCAAAAAAAAAAAAAAAACACAAAATTCATAAAGATTCGTTTCAATGTGAGACTATGTCCTCTTTTAAATGATACAGTAAACTACTATGATGAAGAAAAAAATTTACAAGAGAAAATTACACACCTCACAACTCTATGTGCTTTTTCTAACCTCTTTCATACTCCGTAAAACAAAGTCTCCCTTTTATAGTGAAAACTAGAACAAACGAATTTTGAAAGTGTCAAATATCCAAGGTCGATGAGTGGATTCCTCTGTTTTTATAAAGGTAATAAATCGTTGGGGGCGTAATTAGGTTCCATAATTTAACAATACACACATGCACAAACAAACTATAATGGTGATTGGAATTTGGTTCTTCATAAATGTGACATTAATATTTACTAAATATACATTTAGTGATTGATAGGTTCAATAAATTTTATTGATCTTAGAAGAAGAAATTGCATATAAAGAATACTCCTACTAGATAATAGAGATCATAATTAAGCTCGATACTTAATCTGTGCTTGATAGGAGTGAACATAGAAAATTAAAAAAAGGAATCTAATCTAAACGAAAAAAAATAAAGAAATAGTGAAGAACCTTATATACTTTTATTATATATATTTGGTATCAATTCCTTCCCTTAATTCTTTTATGTTAGGAGAAATTAAAACTGTTTAAATTTGAATTCTTTCATATTCTTCTCGTCATCCCTTCTAACACTTTCCTTTTCAAGGTCTGTTCGGTTCGTTAATTCGAGTTGAGATGTGATATTGTATGAGAATTTTTTACTGTAACAAAAAAAAAATAAATGTGATTGTTTTTGAGAGCTTTAGCCCCGTTCACTTCACTGATTCGAGTTTAGAATTTGAGTTTTTCTACA